>NC_092165.1:64904888-65199888 GCF_045791955.1 Oncorhynchus clarkii lewisi
AGCTGAATAATGATCTAGGATCAACACAGCTAAATAATAATCTAGGATCAACACAGCTAAATAACAGCTAAATAATGATCTATGATCAACACAGCTAAATGATAACATCAGTATGCATTATCAGGAAGAAGTATCAGTATTTTTTTTGACCTTTATTTAACCAGGCAAGTCAGTTAAGAACAAATTCTTATTTTCAATGAAGGCCTAGGAACAGTGGGTTAACTGCCTTGTTCAGGGGCAGAATGACAGATTTGTACCTTGTCAGCTCGGGGATTTGAACTTGAAACATTTCGGTCACTAGTCCAATGCTCTAATCACTAGGCTACCCTGCCGCCCCAGCAGTATCAGTATGAAGTATCAGGAAGCTGTATTAGGAAGCAGTATCAGGAAGCAGAGTCAGAACACAGTATCAAGAATCAGTATCAGGAAGCAGTATCAGAAAGCAGAGTCAGAACACAGTATCAGGAAGCAGTATCAGGAAGCTGTATCGGGAATTCTCCTCAGGGACCCCCAGCCGTTCCCAAACCTCTCCTAGGGGACCACCAGCAATTCCCAAACCTCTCCTCGTGGACCCCCAGCCGTTCCCAAACCTCTCCTCGGGGACCCCCAGCCATTCCCAAACCTCTCCTCGGGGACCCCCAGCCATTTCCAAACCTCTCCTCGTGGACACCCAGCCGGTCCCAAATCTCTCCTCGGGGACCCCCAGCCGGTCCCAAACCTCTTCTCGGGGACCCCCAGCCGTTCCCAAACCTCTTCTCGGGGACCCCCAGCCGTTCCCAAACCTCTCCTCTTGGACCCCCAGCCGTTCCCAAACCTCTCCTCGGGGACCCCCAGCCGTTCCCAAACCTCTCCTCTTGGACCCCCAGCCGTTCCCAAACCTCTCCTTGTGGACCCCCAGCCGTTCCCAAACCTCTCCTCGTGGACCCCCAGCCGTTCCCAAACCTCTCCTCGGGGACCCCCAGCCGTTTCCAAACCTCTCCTCGTGGACCCCCAGCCGTTCCCAAACCTTTCCTTGGGGACCCCCAGCCGTTCCCAAACCTCTCCTCGGGGACCCCCAGCCGTTCCCAAACCTCTCCTCGTGGACCCCCAGCCGTTCCCAAACCTCTCCTTGTGGACCCCCAGCCGTTCCCAAACCTCTCCTCGTGGACCCCCAGCCATTCCATGTGCTTAATCTATTCCAGAGCTAGCACACCTGATATATCTTTCCAACTAACCATCACCCTTGACTAAGTGTATCATGTGAGGAAGTTCAGGGCTTCAACAGAATTGTGAAAGGTCCCAGAGGAGAGGTTTGAAAACCACTGTGTTAGAGCAGTATGCTGGAGCAGGGTATCATAGAACAGGATTTGTCCTGGCTGAGTTTCAGGGTGTGGGGTCGTGTTTATCACATAACAATGAACTCCAGGGTTTCACTAGCTTCTGCTGTGGAGCTGTGGAAACTGTCAACAATACACTGCTGCACTCAATATTCCTATCTCTCTCTTCCTCTCCGTCTCTCTCTCTCATTCTATCTTTGATTCTGTCTTTCTCCTTCCTTCTCCATCACTTTCTGTCCTGTTAACCATTCCTTCTGTCTGTCTCAATCAGTCATCATGACCACCAGTTGACCAGCGGTTGTGACGTAACCCTGGTTACCTGGTGCGTGCAGTGATCCCATGGTAATGTAGTTGAATAATTGTACCTAAAGCACCTTAAGTGTACCTAAAGCACCGTAACCCCCCCCCCCCCCCCCTCTCTCACTATGGAGGCTGATTCCACCCTCTGGTTGAACCTGCTCCGGGGACACAGGGCTGGATCAGGGATTGGGGTGGGCTCCCAGGGCTGGATCAGGGATTGGGGTGGGCTCCCAGGGCTGGATCAGGGATTGCGGTAGGCTCTCAGGGCTGCATGGTGGCTGGATGTGGACCTGCATGTGGTTGATGGACTGGTTAGGGTCGTTTTTCATGGATATGGGGAAGGAGACTCACACAGGGGGAACTCTGGACCTCTACATTTACAGGGACCAATAGTAAAACTATCTGCCTAAACCTTTGAAACATTTGTAAGGAAATGGAGAAAGAGAGAGATGAAGTCAGTTCCAGAAACAAGAACAAAGACAGAGGGTTCTTATATGGATGTTATTTTTCTGAAGGTGTCTAATGAAAAAGGTGAGAAGAGAAGAGAAAAGAATAGAAGAGGAGTGAAGAGAAGTGAAGGGACGAGGAGAGGAGGGAATGGAAGAGGAGAGGAGAGGAGAGGAGAGGAGAGGAGAGGAGAGGAGAGGAGAGGAGAGGCAGACATATTCTAGATCATAGAAGCCCCTGACTGCAGACTGATGCTCCTCTCTCTCCCGGAACCACCAACTAATGTACCTGGTCCCAGGTCCTATCCGGGCCAGCCCTCGTCCTGGTGCATTCCTCCTCCTCATCCCCTCTTCCCCTCTTCCTCTCTCCACCTCCCCTTTCTTCCTCTCTTTCTCCTCTCCACTTCCTCCCCTCTTCTCCTCTCCTCTTCCCCTCTGGTCCTCGCCCCTTCTCCTCCTCCCCTCTCCTCCTCTCTTCTTCCCCTCTGGTCCTCGCCCCTTCTCCTCCTCCACGCTCCTCCTCCCCTCTCCTCCTCCACGCTCCTCCTCCCCTACCCTCCACCTTTCCTATCCTCCTCTCCTCACTTCTCTTCCTCCTCCTTTTCCTCTCTCCTTCTCAACATTCCTGTCACCACACAGATCCGAGGAACATAGTACTGAACACACCCACTGTAACACACACACACAACCACACACACAAACCCACACACACAAAAACCACACACACACACACACAACCACATGCACAAACACACACACAAAAACCACACACACACACAACCACATGCACAAACACACACACACACACAACCACATGCACACACAACCACATGCACACACACACAAACACACACACATGCACACACACACACACACACACACACACACACACACACACACACACACACACAAGCATTCACACAAACACACACACAGCATTTGCTTACAGTTTTACCTTCTGACTAAGTGGTAGATTGACAGCACCATTGGCTCTTTGTGTCTGTCTGTCTGCCAAAGCTCAGTCCTCAGACAGACAGACAGACAGACAGACAGACAGACAGACAGCCAGACAGACAGACAGACAGACTGTTGTGTTGTCTTCCAGAGGCCTCAGCTAACCCTCTGATTTAATGTTTTAGGTGTGTTAGGACACGCAGCTCTATCTCTGCTGTATGAAAAGATAATCGAGAAGGCTTGGGAGAAGAGAAGAGAAGAGAGAAGAAGAAAAAGAGAAGAGAAGAGAAGAGAAGAGAAGAGAAGAGAAGAGAAGAGAAGAGAGGAGAGGAGAGTAGAAGAAAAAAGAGAAGAGAAGAGAGGAGAAGAAAGAAGAGAAGAGAAGAGAAGAGAAGAGAGGAGATGAGAGGAGAAGAAAGAAGAGAAGAGAAGGGAAGAGAAGAGAAGAGAAGAGAAGAGAAGAGAAGAGAAGAAAGAAGATAAGAGAAAAAAGAAGAGAAGAGAAGAGAAGAGAGGAGAAGAAAGAAGAGAAGAGAAGAGAAGAAAAGAGAAGAGAAGAGAAGAGAAGAGAGGAGAAGAAGGAAGAGAAGAGAAGAGAAGAGAAGAGAAGAAAGAAGAGAAGAGAAGAAAGAAGAGAAGAGAAGAGAGGAGAAGAAAGAAGAGAAGAGAGGAGAAGAAAGAAGAGAAGAGAAGAGAAGAGAAGAGAAGAGAAGAGAAGAGAAGAGAGGAGAGGAAAGGAGAGGAGAGGAGAAGAGAAGAGATGAAAAGAGAAGAGAAAATATGAAAAGATAAGAGAATAGAAGAGAGGAGAGGACATTAGAAGAGAAGAGAAGAGAAAATATGAAAAGATAAGAGAATAGAAGAGAGGAGGGGACATTAGAAGAGAAGAGAAGATCGGAGAATAGAAGAGAGGAGAGGACATTAGAAGAGAAGAGAAGATAGGAGAAGAGAAGAGAGTCCTCCACTATCCCATCATTCCCCCCACCCCCTCCAACCCCCAACTCCAACCTATGGAAAACTGTATTTCAGTGCCCTCTCAAATGTAGCATACAAATCGTAAAATAAATTAATAAGAACAAAGATTGTTATAAAAAGGTGTGTAGGAATAAAGATATAAATTCCCTTCATGTTGAGTTATTTGGAATAGTTTCAGTAGATACCATGACATGGGAAAGGACTACTGTGTTGTATGGTTTTGAAAACACGAAGTTATATTTATCCAAAGGTGTTACAGTTTGTTTTGCTCTTCTTAGGGGGTGGTGGGGGTCGCCTCCCCTTGTTTCCCCCCGGTCGGCCTGGGAACGAGAGGTCCAAGGGGACAATTGCAGGCACACACACACACACACACACACACACACACACACACACACACCCACACAGCTAGCAGGCAGGCTGAGCCTGTGTCCCAGACCAGCACAATGAGCTGTCCATGCTGATTAGAAGAGGCTGGGCTAACCTCGGCTGGGGCTAATACATTATTACAACCACTAAGTGACAGTGTGATCTGGCCCACAGCCAAGAACAGTGGGCCCAATTAACGGAGAAAATATGTGTGGGAGGAGGGAAGGGTGAGGGCTAGGGAGGTGGGGAGGGTTAGAATACGGGTCTGGGGGTGCTGGGGAGGGGGGGCAGACCTGTGCATTCCTCAATGCTTCTGTCTCTTCTCCCTCCACTCTGGGTTCAGAACCCTTATCTCCTTCCACTCTGGGTTCAGAACCCTCCTCTCCCTCCAATCTTTGTTCAGAACCCTTCTCTCACTCCACTCTGTGTTCAGAACCCTTCTCTCCCTCCACTGTGGGTTCAAAACCCTTCTCTCCCTCCACTCTGGGTTCAAAACCCGTCTCTCCGTCCGCTCTGGGTTCAGAACCCTTATCTCCCGCTACCACTACGGGTTCAGAAACCTTCTCTCACTCCACTCGGGGTTCAGAACCCTTTTCTCCCTCCACTCTGGGTTCAGAACCTGTATCTCCTTCCACTCTGGGTTCAGAACACCTATATCCTCCCAATCTGGGTTCAGAAAACTTATCTAGTTCCACTTTGGGTTCAGAACCCTTCTCTCCCTCCACTCTGTGTTCAGAACCCTTCTCTCCCTCCACTGTGGGTTCAGAAAACTTCTCTCCCTCCACTCTGGGTTCAAAACCCGTCTCTCCGTCCGTTCTGGGTTCAGAAACCTTATCTCCCGCTACCACTCCGGGTTCAGAAACCTTCTCTCCCTCCACTCGGGGTTCAGAACCCTTTTCTCCCTCCACTCTGGGTTCAGGACCCATATCTCCTTCCACTCTTTGTTCAGAACCCTTATCTCCTTCCACTCTGGGTTCAGAACACTACTCTCCCTCCAATCTGGGTTCAGAACCCTTCTCTCCCTCCACTCTGTGTTCAGAACCCTTCTCTCCCCCCACTGTGGGTTCAGAACCCTTCTCTCCCTCCACTCTGGGTTCAGAACCTGTATCTCCTTCCACTCTGGGTTCAGAACACTTATCTCCTCCCAATCTGGGTTCAGAAAACTTCTCTTTCTCCACTTTGGGTTCAGAACACTTCTCTCCCTCCACTCTGGGTTCAAAACCCGTCTCTCCGTCCGTTCTGGGTTCAGAACCCTTATCTCCCGCTACCACTCCGGGTTCAGAAACCTTCTCTCCCTCCACTCGGGGTTCAGAACCCTTTTCTCCCTCCACTCTGGGTACAGAACACTTATCTCCCTCCACTCTGGGTTCAGAACTCTTCTCTCCTTCCACTCTGTTTTCAGAACCATTCTCTCATTGCACTCTTTGTTCAGAACCCTCGCTCTCATTCCACTCTGGGTTCAGAACCGTTCTGTCTCTCCACTCTGGGTTCAGAACCCTTCTCTCCATCCACCAATCTGGGTTCAGAACCCTTCTCTCCCTCCACTCTGGGTTCAGAACCCTTATCTCCTTCCACTCTGGGTTCAGAACACTTATCTCCTTCAACTCTGTGTTCAGAACCCGTATCTCCCTCCACTCTGGGTTCAGAACCCTTCTATCTCTCCAATCTGGGTTCAGAACCCGTATCTCCCTCTACCACTCTGGTTTCAGAACCCGTATCTCCTTCCACTCTTTGTTCAGAACCCTTCTCACCCTCCACTCTGGGTTCATAACCTTTATCTCCTTCCACTCTGGGTTCAGAACCCTTCTCTCTCCACTCTGGGATCAGAAACCTTCTCTCCATCCACCACTCTGGGTTCAGAACCCTTCTCTCCCTCCACTCTGGGTTCAGAACCCGTATCTCCTTCCACTCTGGGTTCAGAACCCTCCTCTCCCTCCAATCTGGGTTCAGAACCCTTCTCTCCCTCCACTCTGGGTTCAAAACCCGTCTCTCCGTCCTCTGGGTTCAGAACCCTTATCTCCCGCTACCACTCCAGGTTCAGAAACCTTCTCTCCCTCCACTCGGGGTTCAGAACCCTTTTCTCCCTCCACTCTGAGTTCAGAACTCTTCTCTCCTTCCACTCTGGGTTCAGAACCCTTATCTCCCTCCACTCTGGGTTCAGAACTCTTCTCTCATTCCACTCTGTATTCAGAACCCTCTCTCTCATTCCACTCTGGAATCAGAACCCTTCTCTCCCTACACTCTGTGTTCAGAATCCTTATCTCCTTCCACTCTGGGTTCATAACCCTTCTCTTTCTCCACTCTGGGTTCAGAACCCGTATCTCCCTCTACCACTCTGGTTTCAGAACCCATATCTCCTTCCATTCTTTGTTCAGAACCCTTCTCACCCTCCACTCTGGGTTCATAACCCTTATCTCCTTCCACTCTGGGTTCATAACCCTTCTCTCTCTCCACTCTGGGATCAGAAACCTCTCCATCCACCACTCTGGGTTCAGAACCCTTCTCTCCCTCCAATCTGGGTTCAGAACCCTTCTCTCCCTCCACTCTGGGTTCAGAACCCGTCTCTCCGTCCGCTCTGGGTTCAGAACCCTTATCTGCCGCTACCACTCCAGGTTCAGAAACCTTCTCTCCCTCCACTCGGGGTTCAGAACCCTTTTCTCCCTCCACTCTGGGTTCAGGACCCGTATCTCCTTCCACTCTTGTTCAGAACCCTTCTCTCCCTCCACTCTGTGTTAAGAACCCTTATCTCCCTCCACTCTGAGTTCAGAACTCTTCTCTCCTTCCACTCTGGGTTAAGAACCCTTATCTCCTTCACTCTGGGTTCAGAACTCTTCTCTCATTCCACTCTGTATTCAGAACCCTCTCTCTCATTCCACTCTGGAATCAGAACCCTTCTCTCCCTACACTCTGTGTTCAGAATCCTTATCTCCTTCCATTCTGGGTTCAGAACCCTTATCTCCTTCCACTCTGGGTTCATAACCCTTCTCTTTCTCCACTCTGGGTTCAGAACCCTTCTCTCCCTCTACCACTGGGTTCAGAACTATTTTCTCCCTCCACTCTGGGTTCAGAGCCCTTCTTTCTCTCCACTCTGGGTTCAGAACCCTTCTCTCTCCCCATTCTGGGTTCAGAACCCTTATCTCCTTCCACTCTTGTTCAGAACCCTTCTCTCCCTCCACTCTGTGTTAAGAACCCTTATCTCCCTCCACTCTGAGTTCAGAACTCTTCTCTCCTTCCACTCTGGGTTAAGAACCCTTATCTCCTTCACTCTGGGTTCAGAACTCTTCTCTCATTCCACTCTGTATTCAGAACCCTCTCTCTCATTCCACTCTGGAATCAGAACCCTTCTCTCCCTACACTCTGTGTTCAGAATCCTTATCTCCTTCCACTCTGGGTTCATAACGATTCTCTTTCTCCACTCTGGGTTCAGAACCCTTCTCTCCCTCTACCACTGGGTTCAGAACTATTTTCTCCCTCCACTCTGGGTTCAGAGCCCTTCTTTCTCTCCACTCTGGGTTCAGAACCCTTCTCTCTCCCCATTCTGGGTTCAGAACCCTTATCTCCTTCCACTCTGGGTTCATAACCCTTCCCTTTCTCCACTCTGGGTTCAGAACCCTTCTCTCCCTCTACCACTCTGGGTTCGGAACCCTTCTCTCCCTCCACTCTGGGTTCAGAACCCTTATCTCCTTCCACTCTGGGTTCATAACCCTTCTCTTTCTCCACTCTGGGTTCAGAACCCTTCTCTCCCTCTACCACTGGGTTCAGAACCATTTTCTCCCTCCACTCTGTGTTCAGAACCCTTCTCTCCCTCCACTCTGGGTTCAGAACCCTTATCTTCTTCCACTCTGGGTTCAGAACCCTTATCTCCTTCCACTCTGGGTTCAAAACCCTTATCTCCTTCCATTCTGGGTTTAGAACCCTTCTCTCCTTCCACTCTGTGTTCAGAACCCTTCTCTCCCTCCACTCTGGGTTCAGAACCCTTTTCTCCTTCCATTCTGGGTTTCGAACCCTTCTCTCCTTCCACTCTGTGTTCAGAACCCTCCTCTCCATCCACTGGGTTCAGAACCCTTATCTCCTTCCACTCTGGGTTCAGAACCCTTATCTCCTTCCACTCTGGGTTCAAAACCCTTCTCTCCCTCCACTCTGGTTTCAGAACCCTTATCCCCTTCCACTCTGGGTTCAGAGCCCTTCTTTCTCTCCACTCTGGGTTCAGAACCCTTATCCCCTTCCACTCTGGGTTCAGAGCCCTTCTTTCTCTCCACTCTGGGTTCAGAACCCTTCTCTCTCCCCACTCTGGGTTCAGAACCCTTATCTCCTTCCACTCTGGGTTCATAACCCTTCCCTTTCTCCACTCTGGGTTCAGAACCCTTCTCTCCCTCTACCACTCTGGGTTCGGAACCCTTCTCTCCCTCCACTCTGGGTTCAGAACCCTTATCTCCTTCCACTCTGGGTTCAGAACCCTTCTCTTTCTCCACTCTGGGTTCAGAACCCTTCTCTCCCTCTCCCACTCGGGGTTCAGAACCCTTCTCTCCCTCTCCCACTCGGGGTTCAGAACCCTTCTCTCCCTCCACTCTGGTTTCAGAACCCTTATCTCCTCCCACTCTGGGTTCAGAGCCCTTCTTTCTCTCCACTCTGGGTTCAGAACCCTTTTCTCCTTCCACTCTGGGTTCAGAACACTTCTCTTTCTCTCCACTTTGTGTTCAGAATACTCTCTCTCATTCCACTCTGGGTTCAGAACCCTCTCTCTCATTCCACTCTGGGTTCAGAACCCTCTCCCTCATTCCACTCTGTGTTCAGAACCCTTCCCTCCCTCCAGTCCGGGTTCAGAACCCTTCTCTAAAGACCATACCTCCACCTTTCATCTTCAATATCAGAGCATCACCGGATGCAATGTACAAATCATTATCTACCTCCTAAAGGATTAAACCAGTAAATGTTTTACATCCAATAAGGATTGTATATGTATAACGATTACACCTATAAAGATGACACATATAAGGATTGATAGAGGGTGGCAAAACAAAAGGAACAATGTGTGGTCTCTGGATCATAATCAGAAACTAAGGACAGAAGAGACGTATGGATCTGGGGCCACTCTGCTTTCTGTTTCCTTTATGATACTGCGCCATGTTTCCATTAAAGTAAGAGTAACACAAGAGTTCTAGTCAGAATAACAGATGGGTTCAAGTCAGCATAACAGAATTGGATAAAATCAGAATAAATGAAAGGTTTTGTCAGAATAACAGAATAATTCTAGGAATATTAACAGAAGGGTTCCAGTCAGAATAACGGAAGGGTTCTTGTTAGAAAAACAGAAGAGTTTTAGTCAGAATAACAGAAGGGTTCTACTCAGAATAGCAGAAGGGTTCTACTCAGAATAACAGAAGAATTCTACTCAGAATAGCAGAATGGTTCTACTCAGAATAACAGGTCTACTCAGAATAACAGAAGGGTTCTACTCAGAATAACAGAAGGGTTCTAGTCAGAATAACAGAAGGGTCTACTCAGAATAACAGAATGGTTCTAGTCAGAATAACAGAAGGGTCTACTTAGAATAACAGAAGGGTTCTAGTCAGAATAAAATAATGATTTTAGGCAGAATAACAGATGGGCTTTAGTCTGAATAACAGAAGGATTTTAGTCAGCATAACAGAAGCGGTGTAGTAAGAATAAAATAAAGGGTTTTAGTCAGAATACAGAAAGATTTTAGACAGAATAAAATAGTGATTTTGGTCAGAATAAGAGAACGGTTCTAGTCAGAATAAAATAATAATTTTAGTCAGAATAACAGAAGGGTTCTAGTCAGAATTCTAGAAGGGTTTAGTCAGAACAACAGAAAGGTTTTGTCACAATAACATAATTATTTTGTCAGAATAAGAGAAGGGTTCTACTCAGAATAACAGAAGGGTCTACTCAGAATAACAGAACGGTCTACTCAGAATAACAGAAGGGTTCTACTCAGAATAACATAAGGGTTCTAGTCAGAATAACATAAGGGTTCTACTCAGAATAACAGAAGGGTCTACTCAGAATAACAGACGGGTTCTACTCAAAATAACAGATGGGTTCCGGTCAGAATAAAATAAGAGTTTTAGTCAGAATAACAGAAGGGGTTTTAGTCAGAATAACAGTAGAGTTTTAGTCAGAATAACAGAAGGGTTTAGTCAGAATAACGGAAAGGTTTTCTCACAATAACAGAAGGGTTTAGTCAGAATAACAGAAGGATTTTAGTCAGAATAACAGAAGGATTTTAGTCAGAATAACAGAAGGATTTTAGTCAGAATAACAGAAGCTGTTTAGCAAGAAGAGCAGAAGGGTTTTAGTCAGAAATTCAGAACCGTTTTAGTCAGAAAAACAGAAGGGTTTTAGTCAGAAATTCAGAACCGTTTTAGTCAGAAAAACAGAAGGGTTTCACTCAGAATAACAGAAGCTGTTTAGTAAGAAGAGCAGAAGGGTTTTAGTCAGAAATTCAGAACCGTTTTAGTCAGAAAAACAGAAGGGTTTTAGTCAGAATAAAATAATGATTTTAGGCAGAATAACAGATGGGCTTTAGTCTGAATAACAGAAGGATTTTAGTCAGCATAACAGAAGTGGTGTAATAAGAATAAAATGAAGGTTTTAGTCAGAAAGACAGAAGGGTTTTAGTCAGAATACAGAAAGATTTTAGACCGAATAAAATAGTGATTTTAATCAGAATAAGAGAACGGTTCTAGTCAGAATAAAGTAATGATTTTAGTCAGAATAACAGAAGGGTTCTAGTCAGAATTCTAGAAGGGTTTAGTCAGAACAACAGAAAGGTTTTGTCACAATAACATATTTATTTTGTCAGAATAAGAGAAGGGTTCTAGTCTAAATAACAGAAAGGTTCTAGTCAAAATAGCATAAGCGCTTCAGTCAGAATAACAGGGGTTTAGTCAGAAAAGCAAAAGAGTTCTAGTCAGAATAAAATATGGGTTTTAGTCAGAATAACAGTATGGTTTTAGTCAAAATAACTGAAGGGTTCTTGTCAGAATAACAGAAGGGTTCTAGTCAGAATAACAGAAGGGTTCTAGTCAGAATAACAGAAGGGTTCTAGTCAGAAGAACGAGGGTTCTAGTCAGAATAACAGAGGGTTCTAGTCAGAATAACAGAAGGGTTCTAGTCAGAATAACAGAAGGGTTCTAGTCAGAATAAGAGAAGGGGTTTAGTCGGTATAACAGAAGGGTTCTAGTCAGAATAACAGAAGGGTTCTAGTCAGAATAACAGAAGGGTTCTAGTCAGAATAACAGAAGGGTTCTAGTCAGAACAAGAGGGGTTAATAAACTATATTTAATCAGAGAGGTTGTTAATAGCCCGTGTCTCAAGTGTGTGTCTCCATCGGCCCTCAGAGAGAGTTTCCATTGTACCCCAAGTCCAGCCCAGGCTGGGCCGGTGCAGGTGTGGGACATGCTTTGCTGATCAAAATCCTGGGGCAGCCAGAGGCTTTGAGTGTGTTTGACGTCCCCCAGCGCCCTGCCCCTGTTCCTCCCCTGCTCCTGCAGCCTCCGTCTCCCCGACCCCCTTATGGGATCCGACAGGCGGAAAAATAATGAATAACACCTCAACCCGGTTCTGACCTGGCTCCAATTCACACACTTCACGGGAGGCGTGATAATACACTCCGCGGGAGGCGTAAACGAACCACTTAATTGAACCTCACAGGATCAAATAATACTGAAGACCCCCCTCAGTAGCTAACTCTAACCCCCCCAGGAACTAACTCTAACCTTAACTAACCATAACCCGACCATCGTATACCACCCCCTCAGGAACTAACCCTCCCTAACCCATCCGTCCTGCGGACACAAACTACCACATATAGATGTGTTCTTTTAACTTTCACTTTAGTTTTTTCATCATATTGTAAGAAATAGATGTCTTGTTGCTTTTTTCTGTGTTTGTACTGTGTTTATTTACTATACAACTGTATTGTTGCTTAATACTGTATTTATTCTGTTTATACTTTACTATTCCACTGTTGTGTTGCTTTATACTGCATTTATACTGTATGTCTTTACTGCACAACACAGTAAAGGATGATTCTAAAAATCATATTATTTCCTTTGTGGAGTCACTTACATTTTCATTTTATGTTCAATAGTAAAACAACTTTTTAAAATTTTATTTCACCTTTTTTTAACCAGGTAGGCTAGTTGAGAACAAGTTCTCATTTACAACTGTGATCTGGCCAAGATAAAGCAAAGCAGTGCAACACAATCAACAACACAGAGTTACACATGGAATAAACAAACATACAATCAATAATACAGAGTTACACATGGAATAAACAAACATACAGTCAATAATACAGAGTTACACATGGAATAAACAAACATACAATCAATAATACAGTAGAAAAAGTATATATACAGTGTGTGCAAATGAGGTAGGATAACAGATAATAAATAGGCCGTAGTGGCGAAATAATTACAATATAGCAGTTAAACACTGGAGTGATAGATGTGCAGATGGCCATTTCTATTTAAACAATAACCAACTTTTTTTAGGTTTAAGATCTTTGTTGAAGTTGTTTTTATTCCATAATTACCATCTCCTACTGCTAAAGCTCCCTCTCCTTGTGAACGGTGATGGACCTCTATTCACACAGTCCTGTATTCACAGATGATTCCTAGAGAATTTACTTTAATTATTACGACTAGTCCTGTACTCATACCATAGATGATTCCTAGAGAAATGACTTTAATTATACCTTCCTTTCTCTGGTTTGTCTTTCACATTGGAAGCTCCATCGCATTCTCTCTCTCAACATGTCAGGTCTTGCCTGATGGCAGAGAGACTGACAGGACCAGAGAGCGTGTGTGTGTGTGTGTGTTTGTGTGTGTGTGTGTGTGTGTGTGTGTGTGTGTGTGTGTGTGTGTGTGTGTGTGTGTGTGTGTGTGTGTGTGTGTGTGTGTGTGTGTGTGTGTGTGTGTGTGTGTGTGTGTGTGTGTGTGTGTGTGTGTGTGTGCTGAACATCACTCTCTCCATTCTGGAGTTCCCCTGCTTGGATCTCTCTCGCTTGCTCTGAGACCTTAAAATAGATCTTTCTCGTGCTCTGTAAGGGCATCAGATTTTGTGGAAGTTTTGTATTAATCCTAGTAGTATTCCTAGTATCACCAGTGTTATTAATCATAGTATTCGGCATGTTAGTAAACCTAGTATTAATCCCTGCATTAGTAGCAGTATTAAGCCTAGTATCAGCAGCAGTATTAATCATAGTATTAGTTGTAGTATTAATCCTTGTATCAGTAGTGGTATTAATCCTAGTATCAGAAGCAGTATTATTCCTAGTATCAGCAGTAGTATTAACCCTAGTATTAGTTGTAGTATTAATCATAGTATTAGTTGTAGTATTAATCATGGTATTAATCCTGGTATCAGTAGTAGTATAAATCCTAGTATTCGTGGTAGCATTAATCCTAGTATCAGTAGTAGTATTAATCCTAGTATCGGTAGTAGTATTAATCCTAGTATTGGTAGTAGTATTAAACCTAGTATCAGTAGTAGTATTAAACCTGGTGTCCGTGGTAGTACTAATCCTGGTATCAGTAGTAGTATTAATAATAGTATTAGTAGTAGTATTAATCCTAGTATCGGCAGTAGTATTAATCATAGTATTAGCCATGGTAGCAATCATGGCATTAATCCTAGTATCAGTAGTAGTATTTAATCCTAGTATTGGTAGTAGTATTAATCCTAGTATTAGTGGTGGTATTAATCCTAGTATCCACGGTAGTATTAATCCTGGTGTCAGTCGTAGTATTAATCCTAGTGTTAGTAGTAGTATTAATCCTAGTATTGCCAGTAGTATTAATCATAGTATTAGTCATGGTAGCAATCCTGGCATTAATCCTAGTATCAGTAGTAGTATTTAATCCTAGTATTGGTAGTAGTATTAATCCTAGTATTAGTGGTGGTATTAATCCTAGTATCCACGGTAGTATTAATCCTGGTGTCAGTCGTAGTTTTAATCCTAGTGTTAGTAGTAGTATTAATCCTAGTATCAGTAGTTGTATTAATCCTGGCATCAGTAGCAGTATTAATCGTGGTATCAGTAGTAGTATTAATCCGAGTATTAGTAGTGGTATTAATCCTAGTATTAATCCTAGTATTAATCCTGGTATCAGTAGTGGTTTTAATCCTAGCATCGGTAGTAGTATTAATCCTAGTATTAATCATGGTATCAGTGGCAGTATTAATCACAGTATCGGTAGTAGTATTAATAGTATTATTAATCCTGGTATCGGCAGTAGCATTAATCCTAGCATTAATCCTAGTATCAGTAGTAGTATTAATCCTATTATGAATCCTAGTATCGGTAGTGGTATTAATCATAGTATCAGTAGTAGTATTAATCCTAGTATCAGTAGAAGTATTAAATCTAGTATTGGTAGGAGTATTAATCCTGGTATTAATCCTAGTATCGGTAGTTGTATTGATCCTGGTACCTGTGGTAGTATTAATCCTAGTATCAGTGGTAGTATCAATCATAGTATCAGTAGTAGTAGTAATCCAGGTATCGGTAGTAGTATTAATCCTAGTATCGGTAGTTGTATTAATCCTAGTATTAATCCTGGGATCGGTAGTAGTAGTAATCCCAGTATTAATCCTAGTATCGGTAGTAGTATTACTCCTAGTATCAATAGCAGTATTAATCCTTGTATTAGTAGCGGTATTAATCCTGGTATCAGTAGTACTTTTAATCCTAGCATCGGTAGTAGCATTAATCTTAGTATTAAACCTGGTATCAGTAGCAGTATTAATCCTAGTATTAGTAGCGGTATTAATCCTGGTATCAGTAGTACTTTTAATCCTAGCATCGGTAGTAGCATTAATCTTAGTATTAATCCTGGTATCAGTAGCAGTATTAATCATAGTATCAGCGGTAGTATTAATCCCAGTATCAGTGGTAGTATTAATCCTAGTAATAATCCTAGTTTCAGTAGTAGTATCAATCCTGGTATCGGTAGTAGTATTAACCCCCTAGTGTCCTTAGTAGTATTAATTCCAGTATCGGTAGTAGTATCCTGGTATTAGTAGCAGTATTAATCCTAGTGTTAGTCGCCATTTTAATTCTAGTATCGAAGGTAGTATTAATCCTGGTATCAGTAGCAGTATTAATCCCGGTAGTATTAATCCTGGTATCAGTAGTCGTATTAATCCTGGTATCAGTAGTAGTGGTAGGAGTATTAGTAGTAGTAGTAGTAGTAGTAGTATTAGTAGGAGGTGTATTAGTAGTAGTGATAGTCATAATAGTAGTAGTAGTAGTAGTAGTACTAGTGATAGTCATAATAGTAGTAGTAGTAGTAGTAGTGGTGATAGTCATAATAGTAGTACTATTAGTAGAAATAGTAGTAGTGATGGTCATAATAGTAGTAGTAGTAGTAGTAGTATTAGTCATAGTAGTAGTAGTAGTGATAGTCATAATATTAGTACTATTAGTAGAACTAGTAGTAGTGATAGTCATATTAGTAGTAGTAGTAGTAGTAGTCGTAGTAGTAGTAGTAGTGATAGTCATAATAGTAGTACTATTAGTAGAACTAGTAGTAGTAGTAGTAGAGGTAGTAGTATAGGCAGTAGCATTAGTAGTAGTAGTGGTAGTAGTAGTGGTAGTGATAGTCATAATAGTAGTAGTATTAGTGGTAGTAGTAGTACTAGTAGTAGTAGTATTAGTAGTAGTAGTAGTAGTGGTAGTGGTAGTCATAATAGTAGTAGTAGTAGTAGTAGTAGTTTTAGTAGTAGTAGTGGTAGTGGTAGTCATAATAGTAGTAGTAGTAGTAGTAGTATTAGTAGTAGTAGTGGTAGTGGTAGTCATAATAGTAGTAGTAGTAGTAGTAGTAGTAGTAGTATTAGTAGTAGTAGTGGTAGTGGTAGTCATAATAGTAGTAGTAGTAGTAGTAGTAGTAGTCGTTTTAGTGGTAGTGGTAGTCATAATAGTAGTAGTAGTAGTAGTAGTAGTAGTAGTATTAGTAGTAGTAGTGGTAGTGGTAGTCATAATAGTAGTAGTAGTAGTAGTAGTAGTAGTCGTTTTAGTAGTAGTAGTGGTAGTGGTAGTCATAATAGTAGTAGTAGTATTAGTAGTAGTAGTGTTGCTAATAGTTGTGTTGCTCTTTAATGGGTGAGTCCTGAGAGGTTTCTGCTCCTCTAAATAACCTCCAACCCTAAACCTGATCAACCTCTCTCCACAGCTTCCTAACCCAGTTCCCAGTCCAGCCATTAAATGCACTTATATCACCCTAGACCAGGGAGCCCTAAATTTCTCAGAACGGGCTGCCAGGGTGTTCCAGTGTGATGGGACAGAGCTGGGGTCAGAGGCTGGCAACCCGCCCTGGCAACCTGCCCTGGCAACCCTGTGGTTCCCCTCCGATTCTCTAATTGACAATCTCACACTTGGCAGTCCCCAAAGCAACCAGCTGAACGGGGTCCTTGCAGCACAGGCAACAAAGGTACCCCTCTCTCTGCCTGAGTGGAAACCATGAACTACAGATGGACGGCACCTGCGGCCTCTAATTTAATCCTTGGGTGACCTCAGATGACCCGAGAACAGAACTGGGTCGGGGGATTTTTTCCTGAGTTCTGCCGTCACAATACAGCAGCAAGCATTAGGGTTAGCTGTCGAGCGGGACCCAGAATATACCTGCCCCCTCCAGATGGCTCGAGAGGGAGGGGGGCCACAGGAACAGAGATGGGATGCATCCCAAATGCCCCCCTGTTTCATACTCTTCGTACTCTTGACCAGAGCCCTGTGGGAAGTAGTGTACTATGTAGGGAATAGGGTTTGAAGTAGTGCACTATTTAGGGATTAGGGTTTGAAGAATGGGATGCAAAAGGGGCAGGAGCCACATTGCTCATTGATAGTGTTTCCAATCAGTAGGTTCTGGTGAATGAATAACACAATAGAGAGATGACCGAACATTACGACCTAAATACGCCAGGGTCAAAGTAGATGAACACATAAGAGGTACTGGAGGGACTGACATCATTCTATGTTGGCAAGATGTAGCATTCTACAATATGTTAGCATGATGTAGCATTCTACAATATGTTAGCATGAT
The DNA here is from genome assembly GCF_045791955.1 of Oncorhynchus clarkii lewisi. NCBI lineage: Eukaryota > Metazoa > Chordata > Actinopteri > Salmoniformes > Salmonidae > Oncorhynchus > Oncorhynchus clarkii. Next base: position 64,922,316 of record NC_092165.1, read on the forward strand.
GTAGCATTCTACAAGATGTTGGCATAATGTAGCATTCTACAATATGTTAGCATGATGTGATATTCTGAACAATATGTTAGCATGATGTAGCATTCTACAATATGTTAAGATGATGTAGCATTCTACAATATGTTAGCATGATGTAGCATTCTACAAGATGTTGGCATAATGTAGCATTCTACAATATGTTAGCATGATGTGATATTCTGAACAATATGTTAGCATGATGTAGCATTCAGAACAATATGTTAGCATGATGTAGCATTCTACAATATGTTGGCACGATGTAGCATTCAGAACAAATGTTAGCATGACGTAGCATTCTACAATATGTTGGCATTATTTGGATTCTACAAGATGTTGGCATGATGTAGCATACAGAACAATATGTTGGCATGATGTAGCATTCTACAATATGTTGGCATGATGTAATTTTCAGAACAATATGTTGGCATGATGTTGCCTTCAGAACAATATGTTGGCATGATGTAATTCTCAGAACAATATGTTGGCATGATGTAGCATTCTACAATATATTGCCATGATTTGGATTCTACAAGATGTTGGCATGATGTAGCATTCAGAACAATATGTTGGCATGATGTAGCATTCAGAACAATATGTTGGCATGATGTAGCATTCAGAACAGTATGTTGGCATGATGTAGCATTCAGAACAATATGTTGGCATGATGTAGCATTCAGAACAATATGTTGGCATGATGTAGATTTCAGAACAATATGTTGGCATGATGTAGCATTCAGAACAATATGTTGGCATGATGTAGCATTCAGAACAGTATGTTGGCATGATGTAGCATTCAGAACAATATGTTGGCATGATGTAGCATTCAGAACAATATGTTGGCATGATGTAGCATTCAGAACAGTATGTTGGCATGATGTAGCATTCTACAATACTCAGAACAATATGTTGGCATCATGTAGCATTCTGCAAGATGTTGACATGATGTAGCATTCAGAACAATATGTTGGCATGATGTAGCATTCTACAATATGTTGGCATGATATAGCATTTAACAAACTGTTGGCATGATATATTTTCAGAACAATATGTTAGCATGATGTAGCATTCAGAACAGTATGTTAGCATGATGTAGCATTCAACAAAATGTTGGCATGATGTAGCATTCTACAATATATTGCCATGATTTTGATTCTACAAGATGTTGGCATGATGTGGCATTCAGAACAATATGTTGGCATGATGTAGCATTCTACAATATGTTGGCATGATGTAGCATACAGAACAATATGTTGGCATGATGTAATTTTCAGAACAATATGTTGGCATGATGTAGCATTCTACAATATGTTGGCATGATGTAGCATACAGAACAATATGTTGGCATGATGTAATTTTCAGAACAATATGTTGGCATGATGTAGCATTCTACAATATGTTGGCATGATGTAGCATACAGAACAATATGTTGGCATGATGTAATTTTCAGAACAATATGTTGGCATGATGTAGCATTCTACAATATATTGCCATGATTTGGATTCTACAATATGTTGGCATGATGTAGCATTCAGAACAGTATGTTGGCATGATGTAGCATTCTACAATACTCAGAACAATATGTTGGCATCATGTAGCATTCTGCAAGATGTTGACATGATGTAGCATTCAGAACAATATGTTGGCATGATGTAGCATTCTACAATATGGTGGCATGATATAGCATTTAACAAAATGTTGGCATGATATATTTTCAGAACAATATGTTAGCATGATGTAGCATTCTAAAATATGTTGGCATGATGTAGCATTCTACATTATGTTGGCATGATGTAGCATACAGAACAATATGTTGGCATGATGTAGCATTGAACAAAATGCTGGCATGATGTAGCATTCAACAAAATGTTGGCATGATGTAAATTTCAGAACAATATGTTGGCATGATGTAGCATTCAACAAAATGTTGGCATGATGTATTTTCAGAACAATATGTTAGCATGATGTAGCATTCAGAACAGTATGTTAGCATGATGTAGCATTCTAAAATATGTTGGCATGATGGAGCATTCTACAATATGTTAGCATGATGTAATATTCTGAAAAATATGTTAGCATGATGTAGCATTCTACAATATATTGCCATGATTTGGATTCTACAATATGTTGGCATGATGTAGCATTCAGAACAGTATGTTGGCATGATGTAGCATTCTACAATACTCAGAACAATATGTTGGCATGATGTAGCTTTCTGCAAGATGTTGACATGATGTAGCATTCAGAACAATATGTTGGCATGATGTAGCATTCTACAATATGTTGGCATGATATAGCATTTAACAAAATGTTGGCATGATATATTTTCAGAACAATACGTTAGCATGATGTCGCATTCAGAAAAGTATGTTAGCATGATGTAGCATTCTAAAATATGTTGGCATGATGTAGCATTCTACATTATGTTGGCATGATGTAGCATACAGAACAAGATGTTGGCATGATGTGGCATTCAGAACAATATGTTGGCATGATGTAGCATTCTACAATATGTTGGCATGATGTAGCATACAGAACAATATGTTGGCATGATGTAATTTTCAGAACAATATGTTGGCATGATGTAGCATTCTACAATATGTTGGCATGATGTAGCATACAGAACAATATGTTGGCATGATGTAATTTTCAGAACAATATGTTGGCATGATGTAGCATTCTACAATATATTGCCATGATTTGGATTCTACAATATGTTGGCATGATGTAGCATTCAGAACAGTATGTTGGCATGATGTAGCATTCTACAATACTCAGAACAATATGTTGGCATCATGTAGCATTCTGCAAGATGTTGACATGATGTAGCATTCAGAACAATATGTTGGCATGATGTAGCATTCTACAATATGGTGGCATGATATAGCATTTAACAAAATGTTGGCATGATATATTTTCAGAACAATATGTTAGCATGATGTAGCATTCTAAAATATGTTGGCATGATGTAGCATTCTACATTATGTTGGCATGATGTAGCATACAGAACAATATGTTGGCATGATGTAGCATTGAACAAAATGCTGGCATGATGTAGCATTCAACAAAATGTTGGCATGATGTAAATTTCAGAACAATATGTTGGCATGATGTAGCATTCAACAAAATGTTGGCATGATGTATTTTCAGAACAATATGTTAGCATGATGTAGCATTCAGAACAGTATGTTAGCATGATGTAGCATTCTAAAATATGTTGGCATGATGGAGCATTCTACAATATGTTAGCATGATGTAATATTCTGAAAAATATGTTAGCATGATGTAGCATTCTACAATATATTGCCATGATTTGGATTCTACAATATGTTGGCATGATGTAGCATTCAGAACAGTATGTTGGCATGATGTAGCATTCTACAATACTCAGAACAATATGTTGGCATGATGTAGCTTTCTGCAAGATGTTGACATGATGTAGCATTCAGAACAATATGTTGGCATGATGTAGCATTCTACAATATGTTGGCATGATATAGCATTTAACAAAATGTTGGCATGATATATTTTCAGAACAATACGTTAGCATGATGTCGCATTCAGAAAAGTATGTTAGCATGATGTAGCATTCTAAAATATGTTGGCATGATGTAGCATTCTACATTATGTTGGCATGATGTAGCATACAGAACAATATGTTGGCATGATGTAGCATTGAACAAAATGCTGGCATGATGTAGCATTCAACAAAATGTTGGCATGATGTAAATTTCAGAACAATATGTTGGCATGATGTAGCATTCTACAATATGTTGGCATGATATAGCATTTAACAAAATGTTGGCATGATATATTTTCAGAACAATACGTTAGCATGATGTCGCATTCAGAACAGTATGTTAGCATGATGTAGCATTCTAAAATATGTTGGCATGATGTAGCATTCTACATTATGTTGGCATGATGTAGCATACAGAACAATATGTTGGCATGATGTAGCATTGAACAAAATGCTGGCATGATGTAGCATTCAACAAAATGTTGGCATGATGTAAATTTCAGAACAATATGTTGGCGTGATATAGCATTCAGAACAATATGTTGGCGTGATGTAGCATTCAGAACAATATATTGGCATGATGTAGCATTTAGAACAATATGTTGGCATGATGTAGCATTCAGAACAATATGTTGGCATGATGTATTATTCAGAACAATATATTGGCATGATGTAGCTTTCAGAACAATATATTGGCATGATGTAGCATTCAGAACAATATGTTGGCATATGTAGCATTCAGAACAATATGTTGGCATGATTTAGCATTGAGAACAAAATGTTGGCGTGATGTAGCATTCAGAACAGTAAGTTGGCCTGATGTAGCGTTTTACAAAATGTTGGCATGATGTGGCATTCTACAAAATGTTGGCATGATGTGGCATTCAGAACAATATGTTGGCATGATGTATTTTCAGAACAATATGTTAGCATGATGTAGCATTCAGAACATTATGTTGGCATGATGTAGCATTCTAAAATATGTTGGAATGATGTAAGCATTCAACAAAATGTTGGCATGATGTATTTTCAGAACAAGATGTTGGCATGATGTAGCATTCAGAACAATATGTTGGCATGATGTAGCATTCTACAAGATGTTGGCATGATGTAGCATACAGAACAATATGTTGGCATGATGTAGCATTCAACAAAATGATGGCATGATGTAATTTTCTGAAAAATATGTTAGCATGATGTAGCATTCTACAATACTCAGAACAATATGTTGGCATGATGTAGCATTCTACAATACTCAGAACAATATGTTGGCTTCATGTAGCATTCTGCAAGATGTTGACATGATGTAGCATTCAGAACAATATGTTGGCATGATGTAGCATTCTACAATATGTTGGCATGATGTATTTTCAGAACAATATGTTAGCATGATGTAGCATTCAGAACAGTATGTTAGCATGATGTAGCATTCTAAAATATGTTGGCATGATGTAGCATTCTACAATATATTGGCATGATTTGGACTCTACAAGATGTTGGCATGATATAGCATTCTACAATATGTTGGCATAATGTAGCATTCAGAACAATATGTTGGCATGATGTAGCATTCATAACAATATGTTGGCATGATGTGGCATTCAGAACAATATGTTGGCATGATTTAGCATTCAGAACAATATGTTGGCATGATTTAGCATTCAGAACAATATGTTGGCGTGATGTAGCATTCAGAACAATATGTTGGCGTGATGTAGCATTCAGAACAATATGTTGGCATGATGTATTATTCAGAACAATATATTGGCATGATGTAGCTTTCAGAACAATATATTGGCATGATGTATTATTCAGAACAATATATTGGCATGATGTAGCTTTCAGAACAATATATTGGCATGATGTAGCTTTCAGAACAATATATTGGCATGATGTAGCATTCAGAACAATATGTTGGCATATGTAGCATTCAGAACAATATGTTGGCATGATTTAGCATTCAGAACAAAATGTTGGCGTGATGTAGCATTCAGAACAGTAAGTTGGCCTGATGTAGCGTTCTACAAAATGTTGGCATGATGTGGCATTCTACAAAATGTTGGCATGATGTGGCATTCAGAACAATATGTTGGCATGATTTAGCATTCAGAACAATATGTTGGCGTGATGTAGCATTCAGAACAATATATTGGCATGATGTAGCATTCTACAATATGTTGGCATGATGTAGCATTCAACAAAATGTTGGCATGATGTATTTTCAGAAAAATATTTTGGCATGATGTAGCATTCTACAATTCTCAGAACAATATGTTGGCATCATGTAGCATTCTGCAAGATGTTGACATGATGTAGCATTCAGAACAATATGTTGGCATGATGTAGCATTCTACAATATGTTGGCATGATGTAGCATTCAACAAAATGTTGGCATGATGTAATTTTCAGAACAATATGTTGGAGTGATGTAGCATTCTGCAATATGTTGACGTGATGTAGCATTCAGAACATTATGTTGGCGTGATGTAGCATTCAGAACAATATGTTGGCATGATGTAAGCATTCTACAAGATGTTGGCATGATGTAGCATTCCGCAAAATGTTGGCTTGATGTAGCATTCGGAACAGTATGTTGGCATGATGTAGCATTCTACAAGATGCTGGCATGATGTAGCATTCTACAATATGTTGGCATGATGTGGCATTCTACAAAATATTGGCATGGTGTAGCATTCAGAACAATATTTTGGCATGATGTAGCATTCTACAAGATTTTGAAGTGATGTAGCATTCTACAAAATGTTGATATGTTGTAGCATTCGGAACATGTATGTAATTTTCATAACAATATGTTGGCATGATGTAGCATTCAAAACAGTATTTTGGCATGATGTAGCATTCAAAACAGTATGTTGGCATGATGTAGCATTCTACAAGATGTTAGCATGATGTAGCATTTGGAACGGAACAGTTTGTTTCAATGCTCTCAGTTTATCAGTTTCTTATTATGGAGATTTGCATTGAGCTTTTTAGTTCACCTTCCATAATGTTCACACCAACCTTCTGTTTTGAAAGTAATTTGCAGTGGTAGGTCATACAGCTGAGCTGTATAGAGGTTTGTATATTCCTCCATGCAGTCATGTTTTGATAGTGATTTGCAGTGGTAGGTCATACAACTGAGCTGTATAGTGGTTTGCATATTCCTCCATGCAGTCATGTTTTGATAGTAATTTGCGGTGGTAGGTCATACAGCTGAGCTGTATGGATGCAGTCATGTTTTGTGCAAACAACCCAGAGAGATACAACAAAGGTGTAGAGAAGGGAACGTGTCTCTAACTAAATAGTAGGATATTATTGGCCATGGTGATTACATAGTTAAAAAACCCACTCCAGTCTCCTCATCCACTACCTGGGTGGCACAGTGGCTTTCAGAAGATAATTTCTAAATGTTTCTCTAACACAGCATTTTGTCTTCCTCTAGGTTCGGGACAAACAGTATTAAAGACAGCGACAAAGAGCGGAGTCATTCTGAGTTGTATTAGATATTCACAGGGGCTTTGTGCCCCTAGATTTCCCAGATTTGCCCATCTCATTCACAGCAGCAAAAAATGCCCCCAAAATCTTGACTTATTGAAGCCGTTCATTACCCAAAATTGAGGGTAGCTGGACAATAGCTAGCCAACATTTTACTCACTGTGAATAAATAGCTATATAAAAATGTTTTTTTTTTCCAAATATGCCCCCTAAATGAAACAATGTGGGCCAAATATGCCCCCTAAATGTGTATTTTATCAGACAGACAGAACCCGAGGATCTATGGGGACGGGCTTGACTGAATGAGGACAATAGATCCATTGTTCCACAGTGTTCTAGAACCAGACAGCAGCTCTACAACATGTAATCAGAACAGATAGAACTTCTTGGCCAGAAACCAATAATATATGCCATTTATCCAAAAATACTGACAGTCGTGTCTGCATACATTTCTTGTATGGGTGGCCCCAGGAGGTATTGAACCCTGAACCCTCTTTGGCATTGAAAGTGCCTTGCTCTACCAACTGAACCACACAAGATCAGGATTGGACTTTAACATTGGGCCAGGTGGGATGCAAGACCTAGCCAACATCCGGTGAAATTGCAAATTCAAAATACAAAATTCGTAATATTAAACATTCATGAAAATACAAGTGTCTTACATCGTTTAAAAGCTTAACTTCTTGTTAATCCTGTCACGTCTTTTCATTTCAAAAAGGCTTTACAGCGAAAGCACACCATGAGATTATCTCTCTATTGAGTCTATCTGACATGCAATTGCACATTTGAACAGACTGCTTCTACTCACTAAACAGAGAACTGTCTAAAACATGAATATTATGTAGCAGGTCTGTGAATCACGAGGTGACCATGAGTCCCGCTATCTCAGAATATCCCCGACTGTCAGGTATATACTGCCATTAAGGCCCAGATTAACAAACAGGGAATGACATCGAAGGGTTTAATCTGATGATCAACGGCAAATATTTCAAAATAATAACTTAAAACAGAAATTATTTATTATTATTATTACAATTCTAAAATCTGTGAAACAATAGTGACATTTTGTTATATTTTATAGCAAAATTACTCCTCTCAATAATAATAAAAATATATAAATACATATGTGTATATATATATATATATATATATACAGTGGTGCAAAAAAGTATTTAGTCAGCCACCAATTGTGCAAGTTCTCCCACTTAAAAAGATGAGAGAGGCCTGTAATTTTCATCATAGGTACACTTCAACTATGACAGACAAAATAATTTTAAAAAATCCGGAAAATCACATTGTAGGATTTTTAATGAAATTATTTGCAAATTCTGGTGGAAAATAATTATTTGGTCAACAACAAAAGTTTATCTCAATACTTTGTTATATACCTTTTGTTGGCAATGACAGAGGTCAAACGTTTTCTGTAAATCTTCACAAGGTTTTCACACACTGTTGCTGGTATTTTGGCCCATTCCTCCATGCAGATCTCCTCTAGAGCAGTAATGTTTTGGGGCTGTTGCTGGGCAACACAGACTTTCAACTCCCTCCAAAGATTTTCTATGGGGTTGAGATCTGGAGACTGGCTAGGCCACTCCAGGACCTTGAAATGCTTCTTACGAAGCCACTCCTTCGTTGCCCGGGCGGTGTGTTTGGGATCATTGTCATGCTGAAAGACCCAGCCACGTTTCATCCTCAATGCCCTTGCTGATGGAAGTAGGTTTTCACTCAAAATCTCACGATACATGGCCCCATTCATTCTTTCCTTTACACGGATCAGTCGTCCTGGTCCCTTTGCAGAAAAACAGCCCAAAGCATGATGTTTCCACCCCCATGCTTCACAGTAGGTATGGTGTTCTTTGGATGCAACTCAGAATTATTTGTCCTCCAAACACGACGAGTTGAGTTTTTACCAAAAAGTTATATTTTGGTTTCATCTGACCATATGACATTCTTCCAATCTTCTTCTGGATCATCCAAATGCTCTCTAGCAAACTTCAGACGGGCCTGGACATGTACTGGTTTAAGCAGAGGGACACGTCTGGCACTGCAGGATTTGAGTCCCTGGCGGCGTAGTGTGTTACTGATGGTAGGCTTTGTTACTTTGAACCCAGCTCTCTGCAGGTCATTCACTAGGTCCCCCCGTGTGGTTCTGGGATTCTTGCTCACTGTTCTTGTGATCATTTTGACCCCACGGGTGAGATCTTGCGTGGAGCCCCAGATCAAGGGAGATTATCAGTGGCCTTGTATGTCTTCCATTTCCTAATAATTGCTCCCACAGTTGATTTCTTCAAACCAAGCTGCTTACCTATTGCAGATCAGTCTTCCCAGCCTGGTGCAGGTCTACAATTTTGTTTCTGGTGTCCTTTGACAGCTCTTTGGTCTTGGCCATAGTGGAGTTTGGAGTGTGACTGTTTAAGGTTGTGGACAGGTGTATTTTATACTGATAACAAGTTCAAACAGGTGCTATAAATACAGGTAACGAGTGGAGGACAGAGGAGCCTCTTAAAGAAGAAGTTACAGGTCTGTGAGAGCCAGGAATCTTGCTTGTTTGTAGGTGACCAAATACTTATTTTCCACCATAATTTGCAAATAAATTCATTAAAAATCCTACAATGTGATTTTCTGGAGAAAAAAAATCTCATTTTGTCTGTCATAGTTGAAGTGTACCTATGATGAAAATTACAGGCCTCTCTCATCTTTTTAAGTGGGAGAACTTGCACAATTGGTGGCTGACTAAATACTTTTTGCCCCACTGTATATACACTTGTATCTACATATATACATTGCATTTGGAAGTATTCAGATCCCTTCCCTTTATCCACATTTGGTTACGTTACAGCCTTATTCTAAAATTGACTTAATCGTTTTTTTTCGTCATCCATCTACACACAATACTCCATATTGACAAAGCAAAAACAGGGATTTTGAAATGTTTAAAAATGTATTTGACAAAATCAAAAACGGGAAATATAACATTTACATAACTATTCAGACCCTTTCCTCAGTACTTTGTTGAAGCACCTTTGGCAGCGATTACAGCCTCGAGTCTTCTTGGGTATGACGCTAAAAACCTGTATTTGGGGAGTTTCTCCCATTCTTCTCTGCAGATCCTCTCCAGCTCTGTCAGGTTGGATGGGGAGCGTCGCTGCACAGCTATTTTAAGGTCTCTCCAGAGATGTTCGATCGGGTTCAAGTCCAGGCACTGGCTGGGCCACTCAAGGACATTCTGAGACTTGACCAGATGCCACTCCGGCGTTGTCTTGGCTGTGTGCTTAGGGTCGTTATACTGTTGAAAGGTGAACCTTCGCTCCAGTCGGAGGTCCTGAGAACTCTATAGCAGGTTTTCATCAGGGATCTCTCTGTACTTTGCTCTGTTCATTTTTCCCTCGATCCTGACCAGTCTCCAAATCCCTGCCGCTGAAACGCCCCCCCCCCCCAGCAGTCATATAGCAGTAATATAGCAGTAATATAGCAGTCATATTATTGTCATATAGCAGTCATATAGCAGTCATATAGCCGTCATATTATTGTCATATAGCAGTAATATAGCAGTCATATAGCAGTAATATAGCAGTCATATAGCAGTCATATAGCAGTCATATTATTGTCATATAGCCGTCATATAGCCGTCATATAGCAGTCATATAGCAGTAATATAGCAGTCGTATAGCAGTCGTATAGCAGCTGCATTGCAGTCATATAGCAGTCATTTAGCAGTCATATAGCAGTCATATAGCAGTCATATAGCAGTCATATAGCAGTCAAATAGCAGTAAGGTAGCCCTCATGTAGCAGTAATATAGCAGTAATATAGCAGTCATATAGCAGTCATATAGCAGTCATATAGCAGTCACATTGCAGCCATATAGCAGTCATATAGCAGTCACATAGCAGTCACATAGCAGTCACATAGCAGTCATATAGCAGTCATATAGCAGTCATATAGAAGTCAAATAGCAGTCATATAGCAGTCATATAGCAGTCATATAGCATTCATATAGCATTCGGTAATAATGGTTGTCATAGATCAGTCATTTCGGAGTCATTTTGCAGTCATATAGCAGTCATATAGCAGTCATATAGCAGTAATATAGCAGTCATATAGCAGTCACATAGCAGTCACATTGCAGTCATATAGCAGTCATATAGCAGTCAAATAGCAGTAAGGTAGCGCTCATGTAGCAGTAATGTAGCAGTAATATAGCAGTCATATAGCAGTCATATAGCAGTAATATAGCAGTCATATAGAAGTCAAATAGCAGTCATATAGCAGTCATATAGCATTCATATAGCATTCAGTAATAGCATTCATATAGCAGTCATGTAGCATTTATATAGCAGTCGTATAGCAAATGGTTGTCATAGAGCAGTCATTTCGGAGTCATTTTGCATTCTAATAGCAGTCACATTGCAGTCGTAAAGCAGTCATATAGCAGTTATATTGCATTTATATAGCATTAGTACAGCAGTCAAATAACAGTAATATAGCAATCACATAACAGTCATATATATAGCAGTAAGGTAGCGCTCTTATAGCAGTAATATAGCAGTCAAATAGCAGTAAGGTAGCGCTCATGTAGCAGTAATATAGCAGTCATATAGCAGTCATATAGCCGTCATATAGCCGTCATATAGCAGTCACATAGCAGTAATATAGCAGTCGTATAGCAGTCGTGTAGCAGCTGCATTGCAGTCATATAGCAGTCATATAGCAGTAAGGTAGCGCTCATGTAGCAGTAATATAGCAGTCATACAGCAGTCATACAGCAGTCATATAGCAGTAATATAGCAGTAATATAGCAGTAATATAGAGGTCATATAGAAGTCATATAGCAGTAATATAGCAGTAATATAGCAGTCATATAGCAGTCATATAGCAGTAAGGTAGCGCTCATGTAGCAGTAATATAGCAGTAATATAGCAGTAATATAGCAGTATTATAGCAGTAATATAGCAGTCATATAGCAGTAAGGTAGCGCTCATGTAGCAGTAATATAGCAGTAATATAGCAGTAATATAGCAGTATTATAGCAGTAATATAGCAGTCATATAGCATTAAGGTAGCGCTCATGTAGCAGTAATATTGTCACGCCCTGGTCTTAGTATTTTGTGTTTTCTTTATTATTTTGTTCAGGCCAGGGTGTGACATGGGTTATTTTATGTGGTGTGTTTTGTCTTGGGGTTTTTGTAGGTATTGGGATTGTGGTTTAGTGGGGTTGTCTAGAATAGTCTATGGCTGCCTGGAGTGGTTCTCAATCAGAGGCAGGTGTTTATCGTTGTCTCTGATTGGGAACCTTATTTAGGCAGCCATATTCTTTGAGTGTTTCGTGGGTAATTGTTCCTGTCTCTGTGTTAGTTTGCACCAGAATAGGCTGTTTAGGTTTTCACGTTACGTTTATTGTTTTGTATTGTTTGTGTTTATCTTTTATTAAACATGTATCGAAATAACCACGCTGCATTTTGGTACGCCTCTCCTTCGCCGGAAGAAAACCGTAACAAATATAGCAGTCATATAGCAGTCATATAGCAGTCATATAGCAGTCATGTAGCAGTAATGTAGCAGTCATATAGCAGTCATATAGCAGTCATATAGCAGTCATATAGCCGTCATATAGCAGTCATTTAGCAGTCATATTGCATTCATATAGCAGTCATGTAGCAGTCATATAGCAGTCATATAGCAGTTATATAGCAGTCATATTGCATTCATATAGCAGTCATATAGCAGTCATATAGCAGTCATATTGCAGTCATATTGCATTCATATAGCAAGGGGCAAACACATTTAAAATTACATTCCCATCTTTCTAAAGAAATGTCAACAGTTGTAAAAGCCCATTCAGTGATTTAAACACATACTGTTTTTCAACATTTTCAATGAGCAGGGACTCTCCAGATACAATATGATCACATTAAGTTTATTGATGATCACAGAGGAGTTTGATGATGCATGTGAAAAGTGAAGACAAACTATAAGAGGATATTATATTTTGTATCATTATTATGCTGCAGTTACACATGGTCATGATGTCATATTGAAACCTGAGAGCTGATGATACAATCTGATATATTTACTGTTCCATGATGTTTTCCTCAAGAAAACCCCCAATGATTTACTGATGCTATTCTTGATACGTTTGATATGATTCACCATGACAACCCACTGGGCACAGTCATCAGTTCAACATCTAGTTTATATTTACATTTTGATTGAGTTGTATTTAACCATGTCATTGGATTTAGTTGAAAAGGTAGGTGAAAGAAATGATACAATTCCAGGAATTCCTTTACATTGTGGCATGTTTTAAAGGAGAACATCAATCTGTGCTGGTACATTGATGCCTTTTTGCAAATCCAATCAGTTTTCAAAGTGAAAACAAAGTTATTCAACCAGTTTGTGCCCAGTGGGATGTCACTGTACAACGAGGAGGTGAAATGACAAAAGTCATATTTATAAAGAGAACGTCAAGCTGTGCTGGTATATTTTTCACCATCTGATCTGACTCCATGACATGTCATTTACAGCCAGGTAGAGGTAAGAACAAAAAAAACATAATTAGGTAAAATAATAACCTATATGGGTCTAGAAGAAGAATCTGTACATCATTTAAATAGTTACAATCTAATATATATCATTTACAAAAAATACACACGTATACACATATACACATATACACATACAGTATATACACTACCACTCAAAAGTTTGGACACACCTACTCATTCAAGGGTTTTTCATTATTTTTACTATTTCGTGGAATAATAATTACTACATTGTAGAATAATAGTGAAGACATCAAAACTTAGATTTTTGGTTCCAAACTCTGTGTCTTTGAGAGACGCAGAGTAGGTGAACGGATGATCTCCGCATGTGTGGTTTCCACCGTGAAGCATGGAGGAGGAGGTGTGATTGTGTGGGGGTGCTTTGCTGGTGCCAATGTCAGTGATGTATTTAGAATTCAAGGCACACTTATCCAGCATGGCTACCACAGCATCCTGCAGCGATACGCCATCCCATCTGGTTTGTGCTTAGTTGGACTATCATTTGTTTTTCAACAGGACACAAATACCCAACACACCTGGCAGTGTAAGGGCTATTTGACCGAGGATGAGAGTGATGGAGTGCTGCATCAGAGGACATGGCCTCCACAATCACCCGACCTCAACCCAATTGAGATGGTTTGTGATGAGTTGGACCGCAGAGTGAATAAAAAGCAGCCAACAAGTGCTCAGCATATGTGGGAACTCCTTCAAGACTGTTTTAAAATAATTACAGGTGAAACTGGTTGAGAGAATGCCAAAAGTGTGCAAAGCTGTCATCAAGGCAAAGGGTGGCAACTTTGAAGCTTCTAAAATATAAAATATATTTTGGTTGATTTAACACTTTTTTGGTTAGTACATGATTCCATGTGTGTTATTTTGTCATTTTAATGTCTTCACTATTATGCTACAATGTAGGAAATAATACAAAAATAAAGAAAAACCCTTGAATGAGTAGGTGTGTCCAAACTTTTGACTGGTACTGTATATATATACTAAAGTATGTGGACACCCCTTCAAATTAGTGGATTCGGCTATTTCAGCCACACCCTTTGCTGACAGGTGTATAAAATCAAGCACACAGCCATGCAATCTCCATAGACAAACACTGGCAGTAGAATGGGCCTTACTGAAGAACTCAGTGACTTTCAACGTGGCACCGTCATAGGATGCCACCTTTCCAACAAGATAGTTCGTCAAATTTCTGCCCTGCTAGAGCTACCCAACTGTAAATGCTGTTATTGTGAAGTGGGAAAATCTTGGAGCAACAATGGCTCAGCGGTAAAGTGGTAGGCCACACAAGCTCACAGAACGGGCCTGCTAAATGCTGACGCATATAGCGGGTAAAAATCACCTGTTCTCGGTTGCAACATTCACTACCGAGTTCCAAACAGCCTCTGGAAGCAACATAAGCACAATAACTGTTCATCGGGAGCTTCACACAAGCCTAAGATCACAATGCGCATTTCCAAGCATCGGCTGAAATGGTGTAAAGCTCGCCTCCATTGGACTCTGAAGCAGTTGAAACGCATTCTCTGGAGTGAAGAATCATGCTTCACCATCTGGTAGTCGACAGACGTATCTGGGTTGGCGGATGCCAGGAGAACGCTACTTGCCCGAATGCATAGTGCCAACTGTAAAGTTTAGTGGAGGAGGAATTATGGTCTGGGTCTTTTTTCCATGGTTCGGGCTAGGCCCCTTAGTTCCAGTGAAGGAAAATGTTAACGCTACAGCATACAATGATATTCTAGACTATTCTGTGCTTCCAATTTTGTGGCAACAGTTTGGGTAAGGCCCATTCCTGTTTCAGTATGATAATGTTCTCGTGTACAAAGTTAGGTCCATACAGACATGGTTTGTTGAGATCGTTGTGGAAGAACTTGACTAGCCTATACAGAGCCCTGACCTCAAACCAATCGTACACTTTTTGGATTAATTGGAACGCAGACTGTGAGTCAGGCCTAATCGCCCAACATCACTGCCCGGACATCAATGCCGACCTAACTAATGCTTTTGTTGCTGAATGGAAGCAAGTCCCCACAGAAACGTTGCAACATCTTGTGGAAAGCGGAAACTGTTAAAGCAGCTAAGGGGGAACAACTTCATATTAATGCCCATGATTTTAGAATGAGCTGAGACGAGTAGGTGTCCACAAACTTTTGGTCATGAAGTGTGTGTATATATATATATATATATATATATATATATATATATATATATATAATGGCTGGAATGGGATGAGTGGAATGGTATCAAATACATCAAACACATGGTTGCATGCCATTCCATTTGCTCCGATCCAGCCATTATTATGAGCCGTCCTCCCCTCAGCAGCCTCCACTGATATATAATATACAAAAATGCATGTACACTCATAAGAGCGTTAATATTGTGGTTTCAATCAAAATGTTCCCCAACCAGCAGTAAGTTCCGCAGTACCTAGTTCCGCAGTACCTAGTCCCACAGTATCTGGTCCCACAGTACCTAGTCCCACAGTATCTAGTCCCATGGTAACGTCCCACAGTACCTAGTCCCACAGCATCTGGTCCCACAGTATCTGGTCCCACAGTACCTAGTCCCACAGCATCTGGTCCCACAGTATCTAGTCCCACAGCATCTGGTCCCACAGTATCTAGTCCCACAGTATCTGGTCCCACAGTACCTAGTCCCACAGCATCTGGTCCCACAGTATCTGGTCCCACAGTACCTAGTCCCACAGAATCTGGTCCCACAGTACCTAGTCCCACAGCATCTGGTCCCACAGTATCTGGTCCCACAGTACCTAGTCCCACAGTACCTAGTCCCACAGTATCTAGTCCCATGTTAACGTCCCACAGTACCTAGTCCCATGGTAATGTCCCACAGTACCTAGTCCCATGGAACCTAGTCCCATGGTAATGAGTCCAACAGTATCTAATCCCACAGTACCTAGTCCGACAGTACCTAGTCCCACAGTACCTAGTCCCATGGTAATGTCCCACAGTACCTAGTCCCATGGTAACGTCCCACAGTACCTAGTCCCATGGTAACGTCCCACAGTACCTAGTCCCATGGAACATAGTCCCATGGTAATGAGTCCAACAGTATCTAGTCCCACAGTACCTAGTCGCATGGTAATAAATCCCACAGTACTGAGTCCCACATTATCTAGTCCCATGATAATGAGTCTCACAGTACCTAGTCCCACAGTATTTAGTCCCATGATAATGAGTCCCACAGTATCTAGTCCCATGATAATGAGTCCCACAGTATCTAGTCCCACAGTATCTAGTCCCATGGTAATGAGTCCAACAGTACTTAGTCCCACAGTACCGAGTCCCATGATAATGAGTCCCACAGTATCTAGTCCCATGGTAGTGAGTCCAACAGTACCAAGTCCCATAGTATCTAGTCCCATGGTAATGAGTCCAACAGCATCTAGTCCCACAGTATCTAGTCCCACAGTATATAGTCCCATGGTATCTAGTCTCATGGTATCTAGTCCCACAGTATCTAGTCCCACAGTATCTAGTCCAACAGTATCTAGTCCCACAGTATCTAGTCCCACAGTATCTAGTCCAATGGTATCTTTCCCACAGTATCTAGTCCAACAGTATCTAGTCCCATGGTATCTAGTCCCACAGTATCTAGTCCCACAGTATCTAGTCCCACAGTACCTAGTCCCACAGCATCTAGTCCCACAGCATCTAGTCCCACAGTATCTAGTCCCATGTTATCTAGTCCCACAGCACCTGATCCCACAGCATCTAGTCCAACAGTATCTAGTCCCACAGCATCTAGTCCCACAATGCCTAGTCCCACAGTAGCTAGTCCCACGGTATCTAGTCCCACAGTACCTGGTCACACAGCATCTAGTCCCACAGTACCTAGTCCCACAGTAACTAGTCCAATGGAATTGAGTCCCACAGCATCTAGTCCCGTATTATCTCCAGTGCTAACACAGTATCTAGTCCCACAGTACCTAGTCCAATGGTATCTAGTCCCACAGTATATAGTCCCACAGTACCTAGTCCCATGGTATCTAGTCCCGCATTATCTAGTCCCACAGTATATAGTCCCACAGTACCTAGTCCCATGGTATCTAGTCCAACAGTATCTCGTCCCACAGTATCTAGTCCCACAGTATCTAGTCCCACAGTATCTAGTCCCACAGTATCTCGTCCCACAGTATCTAGTCCCACAGTATCTCCAGTGCTAACACAGTATCTAGTCCCACAGTTCCTAGTCCCACAGTATCTCATCTCACAGTACCTAGAACCACAGTATCTAGTCCCACAGTATCTAGTCCCACAGCACCTAGTCCCACAGTATCTAGTCCCACAGTATCTAGTCCAACAGTATCTAGTCCCACAGTATCTAGTCCAACAGTATCTAGTCCCACAGTACCTAGTCACACAGTATCTAGACCCACAGTATCTAGTCCCACAGTATCTAGTCCCACAGTATCTAGTCCCACGATATATAGTCCCACAGTATCTAGTCCCACAGTATCTAGTCCCACAGTATCTAGTCCCACAGTATCTAGTCCAACAGTATCTAGTCCCACAGTATCTAGTCCAACAGTATCTAGTCCCACAGTACCTAGTCCCACAGTATCTAGACCCACAGTATCTAGTCCCACAGTATCTAGTCCCACAGTATCTAGTCCCACGGTATATAGTCCCACAGTATCTAGTCCCACAGTATCTAGTCCCACAGTATCTAATCCCACAGTATCTCCAGTGCTAACACAGTATCTCATACCACAGTACCTAGTCCCACAGTATCTAGTCCCACAGTACCTAGTCCCACAGTATCTAGTTCCACAGTATCTAGTCCCACAGTATCTAGTCCCACAGTATCTCCAGTGCTAACACAGTATCTAGTCACACAGTACCTAGTCCCACAGTATCTAGTCCCACAGTATCTAGTCCCACAGTATCTCCAGTGCTAACACAGTACCTCGTACCACAGTACCTAGTCCCACAGTATCTAGTCCCACAGTACCTAGTCCCACAGTATCTAGTTCCACAGTATCTAGTCCCACAGTATCTAGTCCCACAGTATCTCCAGTGCTAACACAGTATCTAGTCACACAGTACCTAGTCCCACAGTATCTAGTCCCACAGTATCTAGTCCCACAGTATCTCCAGTGCTAACACAGTACCTCGTACCACAGTACCTAGTCCCACAGTATCTAGTCCCACAGTACCTAGTCCCACAGTATCTAGTTCCACAGTACCTAGTCCCACAGTATCTAGTCCCACAGTATCTAGTCCCACAGTATCTCCAGTGCTAACACAGTATCTAGTCCCACAGTATCTAGTCCCACAGTATCTCCAGTGCTAACACAGTACCTAGTCCCACAGTACCTAGTCCCACAGTATCTAGTCCCACAGTATCTAGTCCCACAGTATCTAGTCCCACAGTATCTCCAGTGCTAACACAGTATCTAGTACCACAGTACCTTCAGTATTACCACAGCACCTCCAGTGCTAAAACAATGGGTAGAAATCTGGATCAGTGGTGAGTTTTGTGATCCCTATTGGCATTCCAGATGAGGATTCTGGATATATAGTCACATGTTCATTTCAGTGGTTTATTTTGAGATAAGCAGCTGGATCGTTATAGAGAGGTTGACAAGTTTGGTCAAATATGAACAGCCTAACAATTTGGCTGCAGTACATTCCTCCGTCCTCTCTGTGTTGGCATGGATTGGGAGTTTTTCAGGCACGTGATCTGTATTGGTGAAGTCCACTGACAGATTGGTAAAGTGAATAGGCCAATGGAGCTGCCTGCTGACTGTGGCTGTACAGTTTGAGATTCATAAAGGTGTCGTCAGAGCTCTGTCTCTTTGCTTTGAAGACCATATGAATGGACTGGTCTGTCTCTGTCCTGTGAAGGCCGTATGAATGGACTGGTCTGTCTCTCTCCTGTGAAGGACGTATGAATGGACTGGTCTGTCTCTGTCCTGTGAAGGCCGTATGAATGGACTGGTCTGTCTCTCTCCTGTGAAGGTCGTATGAATGGACTGGTCTGTCTCTGTCCTGTGAAGGTCATATGAATGGTCTGTCTCTGTCCTGTGAAGGCCTTATGAATGGACTGGTGTGTCTCTGTCCTGTGAAGGTCATATGAATGGTCTGTCTCTGTCCTGTGAAGACTGTATGAATGGACTGGTCTGTCTCTGTCCTGTGAAGGCCGTATGAATGGACTGGTCTGTCTCTGTCCTGTGAAGGTCATATGAATGGTCTGTCTCTGTCCTGTGAAGACCGTATGAATGGACTGGTCTGTCTCTGTCCTGTGAAGGCCATATGAATGGACTTGTCTGTCTCTGTCCTGTGAAGGCCGTATGAATGGACTGGTCTGTCTCTGTCCTGTGAAGGTCATATGAACAGACTGTCATATGAATGGTATGTCTCTGTCCTGTGAAGGCCGTATGAATGGACTGGTCTGTCTCTGTCCTGTGAAGGTCATATGAATGGTCTGTCATATGAATGGTCTGTATCTGTCCTGTGAAGTCCTTATGTATTGACTGGTTTGCCAAGCCCTCTGATATGGCTGACCACCTAGACCTGTCGTAGCCCCTTGCTATAAGTCCGTGACTATAAACTATATGCTATATGTGGCTATACGTCAGTGACTATACGTCTGTGCCCTCTCGGGGGTATAAGATATTGTTGACACTAAAGCTGTTATAGAAGTGGCTGTTGAACTGTCCTGCCTGCCCCCCTCCACTGAATGTGTTGTAGTACAGTCCTCTGTTGAAGGGAGACAGGCTGTCTGCTGGGTGGCCGTGGCCCCCGAGGCCCGCCTCTGAGACCCCCGGGCTGTGACTGTCCTGGCCTGGGGTGGGGGTGTGGGGTGTGTGGTTGTGGTATGGGCTGCTATGGAGGGCTGTAATGTTCCTATTGGTCAGCTCGTTGACCAGCCCCAGAGAGCTAGTCTGTCTGCTGGAGGGACCAGAGGAGAGAGGAACGGAGGCCCCTAGAGGCCCGGAGCCCAGCCCAGCCATACTGCTGAAGAAGTTATTAAAACACGGAGTGCCACCGGACGCCAGGCCCGGGGGGGGGGAGCTCTTGTGACCCTCACTGACCACCTCCATGTCTGGGGAGGCGGGGCCTAGGAGCTGGGGGCTGTCTAAGGTCTTGATGGGCGGGGCTGCTCGGCCGTCCTCTGTTTTGGTGCTGTTAGTGGAGTCGGAGCGACGCTTCCTCTTCCTCCTGAAGTTCCCGTTGTCAAACATCTTCTCACAGTTAGGATCCAACGTCCAGTAGTTCCCTTTACCTGCAACATAAATAATAGAAACTTTAGCATTATTAATATATAAATACTATATAATAATGTCTTATTAATATATAAATACTATATAATAAGACATTATTATACAGTATTTATATATTAATAAGGCAATATTATATAGTATTTATATATTAATAAGACAGTATTATACAGTATTTATATATTAACAAGACAGGATTACATAGTATGTATATATTAATAAGACATTATTATTTAGTATTTATATATTAATAAGACATTATTATATAGTATTTATATATTAATACATTATTAATATATACACATTAGTAATATGTACATATCCAATGAAGAACTGGAGGGAGATGTGCTCATCCTAAACATGAGAAAACTAATGCTGGGATAAAAAAACATTACAGGATCAAATAAATGAGGCCCGCATACAGAATGAAGACTTGTGTGAAATAATAAAGGAATAAAGCCCTATGAGCAGCAATATTCCATGTGCGGGCCACTCATTCCATGTGCGGGCCACTCATTCCATGTGCGGGCCACTCATTCCATGTGGGGGCCACTCATTCCATGTGTGGGCCACTCATTCCATGTGCGGGCCACTCATTCCATGTGCGGGCCACAAATCCACATAATGTTGTAGTAATTTAGTATTGTGCACATTATCACAAACAGTGATGTGATGCACCTAATACTCTGGCTTTGGAATGATACACTGATGAGGAAATCAATGTCTAGGTAGCTATTCATTTGAATGAATTTGGGGTTAAAATTGTGTCATTCCCTAGAATATGGGTGCTCCGCTCTGCCCTTCCAGGATTAGGATATCAAACCTTTTATCTATAAACTGCCATGGTAGGAAACTGAAGGCCCACTCAGTATGGACACGAAGCATCTAATAACAAGCTAACTGTTATGTTGTAATCCATAAAGTTTCTTACACTAAACTTTATAGTAATGTTAAACGCATTTACGGTAACATAATGTACCTTTATTTACAGTAATTTACAGGTAACTGGCTGCCAGTAAATTATCATAAAAACAATAGGATTTTTTTTTACAGTGTATTATAACAAACTTTTGGGGCAATCTAATATTGACCACATAGTCCTAATCTAATCTCTAGAATAATATATATTCTAATCTATGGAATGACCAAATAGTTCTAATCTAATCTACATAATAATATATATTCTAATCTCTAGAATGACCTCATAGTTCTAATCTAATCTACATAATAATATATATTCTAATCTTTAGAATGACCTCATAGTTCTAATCTAATCTACATAATAATATATATTCTAATCTGCATAGTTCTAATCTAATCTGCAGAATAACATATATACAGAATAACATATATATATATATATATATTTTACACGTGTTTATAATATATATATATTCAAATCTATAGAATGACCAAATAGTTCTAATCTAATCTACACAATAATATATATTCTAATCTATAGAATGACCACATATATCTAATCTAAACTCTAGAATAATATATATTCTAATCTCTAAAATGACCTCATGGTTATTTCTATGTCCCATGCTAAAGAAGCAAAGGCCAGTCAATATATTAGATATATTACATTTGACTCATCTCAAGTCTATGGGACACTGCTGATAACAATTCCTAGATTTAATATGCACAATGATAAGCATTCTAGTCTTCAAAATAAAGGAAACAAATTAAAGGATAAAATGAACAATTATCAGCATATGGTTTGAATAAGCCTTTATTTTATCGAACTGATTTGAACTGACATGATAGCCTGCAACCACCCTTAGCGGTAGTTGTTTATAAGGGAATTAGCTAATTCAACCTATCTTCTTTTCCGATTGAAAACCAGATGTGGGAACTCCCGCTCAGGCGTTTTGTTTTACGTTTTACGTTGTCTAACGTTCTACGTTAGTTTAGCAACAGGCCTACACCAATTTGTTCAATCGGTTTTAGGCCCAAACTTTTACACGTGTTTTTATAGGATTTCTAACCGACAGCTGAATCACATAGCCTGCCTGACTAATTAAAATCTATCTACAAATGGCCCTAGATGTTACAAAGATAGAATAGAACAGGATGGGATAATACCTGGGTCGTCCTCATCGCGGGGGACCTTTTTAAAGCAGTCGTTGAGTGACAGGTTGTGTCGGATAGAGTTCTGCCACCCCGCCTTGCTCTTCTTGTAGAACGGGAAGTTATCCGCGACATACTGGTAGATCTGACTCAGGGTCAACTTCTTTTCGTGTGCGTTCTGGATCGCCATGGCGATGAGCGCAGAGTAAGAGTATGGAGGACGGACCAGTTTTAGCAATTCTTCCTGACTGGCGATGGACAGCCAACCCAGGTCCGGACCCCCGAACCCGGGAGAGTTGGTAAGGAACTGCCGCTGGGTACCGTAGGAAGGTGGCATAAAGGATGCTGTGTTGTTTCCGTGCAGGTATGGGGTGGAGGAGTTCACGGGGGGCCCGTTCAACCACAGGGATGACGCGTAATCTCCCAGGCCGTATCCAGACGGTCTCTGTGCGCTCTGGAGTCCAGGCTGGTGGTACATGCTGAAGTTATCACAGTAGACAGCCATCTCCGGCGGCTCCTGGGTGCTCTTGGGCTGGGGTTGGAGAGAGCTTGCTGTTGGAGACGAGGTGTGGTGTACTGAAGGGTCGATGGAGTTCATGCTCCACTCGGGAGGACAACCCGAACGGAATTAGAACACAACAGTAACGGTTCAAACGGACGAACTGATCCCAAGCGCGCAACGTCAGCAACAAGTGCCAGAATCCAAAATCTGAGTTTTAATTTTATAACTTCAGATCGACAGTTTCTCATCCAGACACTAGATAATCTCCAACAGCCAATAGACACTCACTAACTGGTTGGGGGTGTGGCCATTGAATTTAGTTGAGAATTGACAGGCAGAGGTGTGAAATAATAACTTCTCTATGTTTCATACTAACGGCAACATAAAACCCGACAGAAAGTGTTTACTTGAAATGTAATATTAATACAACAATTGAGTTTGTGAATTATTCAAATTTGCGCCAGTAGATAGGTCTAATTAAAAAAATTACTTCCCACTTCCCCCTACTGTTCTCCAAAGGCTTTTAATATATAATATATATTTTTAATTATGGTTGTTATAATTACTACCATAAATACTAGTATTATTATAATATACATTTACATATGAATAGTTTCTAATAATATGTATTCAATGCTAGTAAATTAGCTTTTTTAGGGTTGGGGGCGGGAGTAAATGGGAGATTAATGGGCCTATCTAATAAATATAAGGTAGCATATCTCTGTCTAAGACATTATTATATTATTATATAAGGTAGCATATCTCTGTCTAAGACATTATTATATTATTATATAAGGTAGCATATCTCTGTCGAAGACATGATTATGTTATTATATAAGGTAGCATATCTCTGTCTAAATCATGATTATATTATTATATAAGGTAGCATATCTCTGTCGAAGACATTATTATATTATTATATAAGGTAGCATATCTCTGTCTAAGACATGATTATATTATTATATAAGGTAGCATATCTCTGTCGAAGACATTATTATATTATTATATAAGGTAGCATATCTCTGTCTAAGACATGATTATATTATTATATAAGGTAGCATATCTCTGTCTACATCATGATTATTGTTATCCATAATATTATGAATGTCATCCTTATTATTAGCAGTAGTAATATTGGTAACAGCAGAAGCCTAGATTCCCATTTGGCCTATTATAATGAGTAGCCTGAAAGTAGTAGTCCTATTCATTATTATATTAATTTCACTGGGCTTATGACAATAACTTATAATAATAATAATAATAATAATATTAATAAATATTATATTTATACAAATATGTCTTATTTCATTATTCAATTAGATTTGCTTTGAGTGTTTGTTTGTGTGTGTGTGTGTGTGTGTGTGTGTGTGTGTGTGTGTGTGTGTGTGTGTGTGTGTGTGTGTGTGTGTGTGTGCGTGCGTGCGTGTGTGTGACTATACAAGTGTGTGGCCTAAACTAAGACCTGTGGGTGTATAATGCTATCAGCCTGTTGCCTCAGACTATCTATAAAATTAGAAAACACTTTAAATCTGATTTTATTGAATACCGGATAAGACAGAATAAACAATGTGACCACATTCCTGTGTCAATTGAGTAAAAACCCTCATTAATCATAAACTAATAATCCAAACAATGGAAAACAACAAAAAACTGTTGATGTAGTGTAGCTCTTGTCCAGTTTCTAAAATAGCTTTTCTTCTTGTATAACAAGATCACATGAACAACTTTATGTGATGATCGATCATCATGTTCATATAGATGAGATAAAAAAAAAGAAACCAACTGCCTTGGAATCTTAAAAAGCAGCATGCTATTTTAACACACCTACCAGTACAATCTCCTTCAGAAACACTGCTTGCAAATGACACCCGTCCATCACACAAGGTTCAGGTTTGGAAAAATGTCATGTAATCCTATCAAATTCATAGACCTGCCCTACAAGCTCAGACTCTTTTAGTATCCCGCAATTTATAATATTGGCAAAGAATATTGGCCATTTATCATTTATTTAATCAATCATTTGTCGTTCACGTTTTAGAACGCTGCAAGTAATACATGTCCCAAACTCCTCTGATGGCCTACACCATCAGTGGGGCTATAGCGTCCTCTACTGTAGACAGACTGATATTGGAGAAATGCGACAGTGACCCAGTTCACAGATTAACCGAACGATAGCGCCGTGAGTTCTCTCTCTCCTCCGCAACCAACACATCATGCAGTGTACGTAATAGCCACACGATGGCGACAAACGTCTGTGTTCCACTGGAGGAATTCATGAAACATGAAATGAGATGAAAAATGAAATGTTTTGCCAAAAATGACATACCCAAATCTAACTGCCTGTTGCTCAGGCCCTGAAGCAAGAATATGCATATTCCTGGTACCATTTGAAAGGAAAAACTTTGAAGTTTATGGAAATGTGAAAGGAATGTAGTAGAATATAACACAATGGATCAACCGTTCTTTTGTACCATCATCTTTGAAATGCAAGAGAAAGGCCCTATGTATTATTCAAGCCCAGGTGCAATTTAGATTTTGGCCACTGTGCATTTACATTGTGCGTATTGAGACTCTTTTATAACACACTGAAGAGGAGTGTGATATTCCTGGTAACATGAAATATTGTTTTAACAAGTTTTCATCTCTCCTTAAATTACATTTTTGGGGAAAAAAGCTAACTTGGCTCCTTCCTTCATTGAATCAGATGGCTCATTCATCCATCACAAAGCTCACTAATATTGCAAACTACTTTAATTACTTTTTCATTGGCAAGATAAGGCAACGACATGCCACTGACTTTGAGTAAAGCCAGTGTGTCTATGTATGTGGATGACTCAACACTATACATGTCAGCTACTACAGCGACTGAAATGACTGCAACACTCAACAAAGAGCTGCAGTTAGTTTCAGAGTGGGTGGCAAGAAATAAGTTAGGCCTAAATATGTCTAAAACTAAAAGCATTGTATTTGGGACAAAACACTCACTAAACACTCAACCTCAACTAAATAATGTGGAAATTGAGCAAGTTAAGGGGACTAAACTGCTTGGAGTAACCCTGGATTGTAAACATGGTCAAAACATATTGATGCAGTAGTAGCTAAAACGGGGAGAAGTCTGTCTATAATAAAGCACTACTCTGCCTTCTTAACAACACTATCAACAAGGCAGGTCCTACAGGCCCTAGTTTCTACCTTCTTAACAACACTATCAGCAAGGCAGGTCCTACAGGCCCTAGTTTCTACCTTCTTAACAGCACTATAAACAAGGCAGGTCCTACAGGTCCTAGTTTCTACCTTCTTAACAACACTTTCAACAAGGCAGGTCCTACAGGCCCTAGTTTCTACCTTCTTAACAACACTATCAACAAGGCAGGTCCTACAGGCCCTAGTTTTGTCGCACCCTGACTTCTGTTCAGTCATGTGGTCAGGTGCCACAAAAAATGACTTAGAAAAATTGCAATTGGCTCAGAACAGGGCAGCACGGCTGGCCCTTGGATGTACACAGAGAGCTAATATTAATAATATGCATGTCAATCTCTCCTGGCTGAAAGAGGAGGAGAGATTGACTTCATCACTACTTTTATTTATGAGAGGTATTGACATGTTGAATGCACCGAGCTCTCTGTCTAAACTACTGGCACACAGCTCGGACACCCATGCATAGCCCACAAGACATGCCACCAGAGGTCTCTTCACAGTCCCCAAGTCCAGAACAGACTATGGGAGGCACACAGTACTACATAGAGCCATGACTACATGGAACTCTATTCCACATCAAGTAACTGATGCAAGCAGTAAAATTATATTTAAAAAATAGATTAAAAAACACTTTATTTTTTTTTTTTTATTTCACCTTTATTTAACCAGGTAGGCCAGTTTAGAACAAGTTCTCATTTGCAACTGCGACCTGGCCAAGATAAAGCGTAGCAATTCGACACATACAACAACACAGAGTTACACATGGAATAAACAAAACATACAGTCAATAATACAGTAGAACAAAAGAAAACAAAAAGTCTATATACAGTGAGTGCAAATGAGGTAAGTTAAGGAAATAAATAGGCCATGGTGGCGAAGTTATTACAATATAGCAATTAAACACTGGAATGGTAGATCAGCAGAAGATGAGTATGCAAGTAGAGATACTGGGGTGCAAAGGAGCAAAATAAATAAATACCAGTATGGGGATGAGGTAGGTAGATAGATGGGCTGTTTACAGATAGGCTATGTACAGGTGCAGTGATCTGTAAGCTGCTCTGACAGCTGGTGCTTAAAGCTAGTGAGGGAGATGTGAGTCTCCAGCTCCAGAGATTTTTGCAATTCGTTCCAGTCATGGGCAGCAGAGAACTGCAAGGAAAGACGACCAAAGGAGGAATTGGCTTTGGTGGTGACCAGTGAGATATACCTGCTGGAGCGCGTGCTACGAGTGGGTGCTGCTATGGTGACCAGTGAGCTGAGATAAGGTGGGGCTTTATCTAGCAGAGACTTGTAGATAACCTGTAGCCAGTGGGTTTGGCGACGAGTATGAAGCGAGGGCCAACCAACGAGAGCGTACAGGTCGCAATGGTGGGTAGTGTATGGGGCTTTGGTGACAAAACGGATGGCACTGTGATAGACTGCATCCAGTTTGTTGAGTAGAGTGTTGGAGGCTATTTTATAGATGACATCACCGAAGTCGAGGATTGGTAGGATGGTCAGTTTTACGAGGGTATGTTTGTCAGCATGAGTGAAGGATGCTTTCATGCGATATAGGAAGCCAATTCTAGATTTAATTTTGGATTGGAGATGCTTAATGTGAGTCTGGAAGGAGAGTTTACAGTCTAACCAGACACCCTGGTATTTGTAGTTGTCCAAATCAGAGCCGTCCAGAGTAGTGATGCTGGACAGGCGAGCAGGTGCGGGCAGCGATCGATTGAAAAGCATTTAGTTTTACTTGCGTTTAAGAGCAGTTGGAGGCCACGGAAGGAGAGTTGTATGGCATTGAAGCTTGTCTGGAGGTTAGTTAATAACACAGTGTCCAAGGAGGGGCCAGAAATATACAGAATGGTGTCGTCTGCGTAGAGGTGGATCAGAGAATCACCAGCAGCAACAGCAACATCATTGATGTATACAGAAAAGAGAGTCGGCCCGAGATTTGAACCCTGTGGCACACCCATAGAGACTGTCAGAGGTCCAGACAACAGGCCCTCCGATTTGACACACTGAACTCTATCAGAGAAGTAGTTTGTAAACCAGGCGAGGCAATCATTTGAGAAATCAAGGCTGTCGAGTCTGCCAATAAGAATGTTGTGATTGACAGAGTTGAAAGCCTTGGCCAGGTCGATGAATACGGCTGCACAGTAATGTCTCTTATCGATGGCGGTTATGATGTCGTTTAGAACCTTGAGCGTGGCTGAGGTGCACCCATGACCAGCTCTGAAACCAGATTGCATAGCGGAGAAGGTACGGTGGGTATCGAAATGGTCAGTAAGCTGTTTGTTAACTTGGCTTTCAAAGTCCTTAGAAAGACAGGGTAGGATAGATATAGGTCTGTAGCAGTTTGGGTCTAGAGTGTCACCCCCTTTGAAGAGGGGGATGACCGCGGCAGATTTCCAATATTTAGGGAATCTCAGATGATACGAAAGAGAGGTTGAACAGGCTAGTAATAGGGGTTGCAACAATTTCGGCAGATAATTTTAGAAAGAGAGGGTCCAGATTGTCTAGCCCGGCTGATTTGTAGGGGTCCAGATTGTCTAGCCCTGCTGATTTGTAGGGGTCCAGATTGTCTAGCCCTGCTGATTTGTAGGGGTCCAGATTTTGCAGCTCTTTCAGAACACCGGCTATCTGGATTTGGGTAAAGGAGAAGTGGTGAGGGCTTTGGCGGGTTGCTGTGGACGGTGCCGGGCAGTTGACCGGGGTAGGGGTGGCGATGTGGAAAGCGTGGCCAGTAGGAGAGAAATGCTTATTGAAATTCTCAATTATAGCGGATTTATCGGTGGTGACAATGTTTCCTAGCCTCAGAGTAGTGGGCAGCTGCTCTTATTCTCCATGGACTTTACAGTGTCCCAGAACTTTTTGGAGTTAGTACAACAGGATAAAAATTTCTGTTTGAAAAAGCTTGCCTTAGCTTTTCTAACTGCCTGTGTATATTTGTTCCTAACTTCCCTGAAAAGTTCCATATCACGGGGGCTATTCGATGCTAATGCAGAACACCACAGGATGTTTTTGTGCTGGTCAAGGGCAGACAGGTCTGGCGTGAACCAAGGACTATATCTATTCCTAGTTCTACATTTTTTGAGAGGGGCATGCTTATTTAAGATGGTGAGGAAGGCACTTTTAAAGAATAGCCAGTTATCATCTACTGACGGGATGAGGTCAATGTCATTCCAGGATACCCCGGTCAGGTCGATTAGAAAGGCCTGCTTGCAGAAGTGTTTCAGGGAGCGTTTGACAGTGATGAGGGGTGGTCGTTTGGTCGCAGACCCATTACGGATGCAGGCAATGAGGCAGTGATCGCTGAGATCTTGATTGAAAACTGCAGAGGTGTATTTGGCGGGCGAATTAGTTAGGATGACATCTATGAGGGTGCCCGTGTTTACTGATTTGGGGTTGTACTTGGTAGGTTCATTGATAATTTGTGTGATATTGAGGGCATCAAGCTTAGTTTGTAGGATGGCCGGGGTGTTAAGCATGTCCCAGTTTAGGTCACCTAGTAGCACGAGCTCAGAAGATAGATGGGGGGCAATCAGTTCACAAATGGTATCGAAGGCACAGCTGGGGGCAGAGGGAGGTCTATAGCAAGCGGCAACAGTGAGAGACTTGTTTCTGGAAAGGTGAATTTTTTGGAGTAGAAGCTCAAATTGTTTGGGTACAGACTTAGCCTGCAGAGTTCTGTATTACTTTCTATCTTTGGAGTAGATTGCAACACCGCCCCCTTTGGCAGTTCTATCTTGGCGGAAAATTTTATAGTTAGCAATGTAGATTTCAGGGTTTTTGGTGGTTTTCCTAAGCCAGGATTCAGACACGGCTAAGACATCTGGGTTGGCAGTGTGTGCTAAAGCAGTGAGTAAAACAAACTTGGGGAGTAGGCTTCTAATGTTAACATGCATGAAACCAAGGCTTTTACATTTACAGAAGTCAACAAATGAGAGCACCTGGGGGATGAGTGGAGCTAGGCACTACAGGACCTGGATTAACCTCCACATCACCAGAGGAACAGAGGAGAAGTAGGATAAGGGTACGGCTAAAGGCTATACGAACTGGCCGTCTAGCACGTTCAGAACAGAGAGTAAAAGGAGCAGGTTTCTGGGCACGATAGCATAGATTCAAGGCATAGTGTACAGACAAAGGTAAGGTAGGATGTGAGTACATTGGAGGTAAACCTAGGCATTGAGTAATGAAGAGAGAGATATAGTCTCTAGAGATGTCTAAACCAGGTGATGTCATCGCATATGTAGAAGGTGGAACAACATGGTTGGTTAAGGCATATTGAGCAGGGCTAAAGGCTCTACAGTGAAATAAGACAGTAATCACTAACCAGGACAGTAATGGACAAGGCATATTGATATTAGAGAGAGACATGCGTAGCCAAGTGAACATATGGGTCCAGTGAGTGGTTGGGCTGGCTGGGGACACGGCGATTCAGACAGTTAGCAGGCTAACAAGCTAACAGTTAGTAGGCCGGAGCTAAACAAGCTAGCAGCTAGTAGACCAGGGCAAACTAGCAGTTAGCATGGGCTATCAGTTAATAGACCAGGGCAAGCTAGCAGTTAGCAGACCGGGTTAGCAAGCAAGCAGTTAGCAAGGGCTAGCAGTTAGCAGACCGGGTTAGCAAGCAAGCAGATAGCAGGGGCTAGAGAGTTAGCCTTTGGGGGACGTCGCGATTGAGGTAAGTCTGTTTTTGCCTCTTCGTGCGGTGACGTCGATAGACCAGTCATGGAATTAGTAGGGTTCCAAGTAGCTCTAGGTAGCTAGCAGGCCAATATTGTAGCCCAGGAGTATGCTTCGGTGGTAGCACAGGAGCCCTGGCCAGGCTAGCTTCAAGCTAAATTGGTGCTTGCTCTGGGATGGAAACGCTAGCCAGGAGTAGTCATCCGGGATTGCGGTTAGCTAGTTGTGAAGATCCCGATGAAAATGTTCAGTTTGCGGTAGGAATCCGGGGATAAAAATAACAGGTCCGTTATGCTCTGGTCACGTTGTTCGAACTGGCGAGAGCTTTCCGAGCTGAAGGTTAGCTGATGACCGCTGGCAATGGTTTGCTGACTGATATCTGGTAAAATCAAATCAAATCAAATTTTATTTGTCACATACACATGGTTAGCAGATGTTAATGCGAGTGTAGCGAAATGCTTGTGCTTCTAGTTCCGACAATGCAGTAATAACCAACAAGTAATCTAACTAACAATTCCAAAACTACTGTCTTATACACAGTGTAAGGGGATAAAGAATATGTACAGAAGGATATATGAATGAGTGATGGTACAGAGCAGCATAGGCAGGATACAGTAGATGGTATCGAGTACAGTATATACATGAGGTGAGTATGTAAACAAAGTGGCATAGTTAAAGTGGCTAGTGATACATGTATTACATAAGGATGCAGTCGATGATATAGAGTACAGTATATACGTATGCATATGAGATTAATAATGTAGGGTAAGTAACATTATATAAGGTAGCATTGTTTAAAGTGGCTAGTGATATATTTACATCATTTCCCATCAATTCCCATTATTAAAGTGGCTGGAGTTGAGTCAGTGTCAGTGTCAGTGTGTTGGCAGCAGCCACTCAATGTTAGTGGTGGCTGTTTAACAGTCTGATGGCCTTGAGATAGAAGCTGTTTTTCAGTCTCTCGGTCCCAGCTTTGATGCACCTGTACTGACCTCGCCTTCTGGTTGATAGCGGGGTGAACAGGCAGTGGCTCGGGTGGTTGATGTCCTTGATGATCTTTATGGCCTTCCTGTAACATCGGGTGGTGTAGGTGTCCTGGAGGGCAGGTAGTTTGCCCCCGGTGATGCGTTGTGCAGACCTCACTACCCTCTGGAGAGCCTTACGGTTGTGGGCGGAGCAGTTGCCGTACCAGGCGGTGATACAGCCCGCCAGGATGCTCTCGATTGTGCATCTGTAGAAGTTTGTGAGTGCTTTTGGTGACAAACCAAATTTCTTCAGCCTCCTGAGGTTGAAGAGGCCCTGCTGCGCCTTCTTCACGATGCTGTCTGTGTGAGTGGACCAATTCAGTTTGTCTGTGATGTGTACGCCGAGGAACTTAAAACGTACTACCCTCTCCACTACTGTTCCATCGATGTGGATAGGGGGGTGTTCCCTCTGCTGTTTCCTGAAGTCCACAATCATCTCCTTAGTTTTGTTGACGTTGAGTGTGAGGTTATTTTCCTGACACCACACTCCGAGGGCCCTCACCTCCTCCCTGTAGGCCGTCTCGTCGTTGTTGGTAATCAAGCCTACCACTGTTGTGTCATCCGCAAACTTGATGATTGAGTTGGAGG
Organism: Oncorhynchus clarkii lewisi; assembly: GCF_045791955.1. Lineage (NCBI taxonomy): Eukaryota > Metazoa > Chordata > Actinopteri > Salmoniformes > Salmonidae > Oncorhynchus > Oncorhynchus clarkii. Next base: position 64,955,209 of record NC_092165.1, read on the forward strand.
CGTGCGTGGCCACGCAGTCGTGGGTGAACAGGGAGTACAGGAGAGGGCTCAGAACGCACCCTTGTGGGGCCCCAGTGTTGAGGATCAGCGGGGTGGAGATGTTGTTGCCTACCCTCACCACCTGGGGGCGGCCCGTCAGGAAGTCCAGTACCCAGTTGCACAGGGCGGGGTCGAGACCCAGGGTCTCGAGCTTGATGACGAGCTTGGAGGGTACTATGGTGTTAAATGCCGAGCTGTAGTCGATGAACAGCATTCTCACATAGGTATTCCTCTTGTCCAGATGGGTTAGGGCAGTGTGCAGTGTGGTTGAGATTGCATCGTCTGTGGACCTATTTGGGCGGTAAGCAAATTGGAGTGGGTCTAGGGTGTCGGGTAGGGTGGAGGTGATATGGTCCTTGACTAGTCTCTCAAAGCACTTCATGATGACGGAAGTGAGTGCTACGGGGCGGTAGTCTTTTAGCTCAGTTACCTTAGCTTTCTTGGGAACAGGAACAATGGTGGCCCTCTTGAAGCATGTGGGAACAGCAGACTGGTATAGGGATTGATTGAATATGTCCGTAAACACACCGGCCAGCTGGTCTGCGCATGCTCTGAGGGCGCGGCTGGGGATGCCGTCTGGGCCTGCAGCCTTGCGAGGGTTAACACGTTTAAATGTCTTACTCACCTCGGCTGCAGTGAAGGAGAGTCCGCATGTTTTCGTTGCAGGCCGTGTCAGTGGCACTGTATTGTCCTCAAAGCGGGCAAAAAAGTTATTTAGTCTGCCTGGGAGCAGGACATCCTGTTCCGTGACTGGGCTGAATTTCTTTTTGTAGTCCGTGATTGACTGTAGACCCTGCCACATGCCTCTTGTGTCTGAGCCGTTGAATTGAGATTCTACTTTGTCTCTGTACTGACGCTTAGCTTGTTTGATAGCCTTGCGGAGGGAATAGCTGCACTGTTTGTATTCGGTCATGTTACCAGTCACCTTGCCCTGATTAAAAGCAGTGGTTCGCGCTCTCAGTTTCACGCGAATGCTGCCATCAATCCACGGTTTCTGGTTAGGGAATGTTTTAATCGTTGCTATGGGAACGACATCTTCAACGCACGTTCTACTGAACTCGCACACCGAATCAGCGTATTCGTCAATATTGTTATCTGACGCAATACGAAACATGTCCCAGTCCACGTGATGGAAGCAGTCTTGGAGTGTGGAGTCAGCTTGGTCGGACCAGCGTTGAACAGACCTCAGCGTGGGAGCCTCTTGTTTTAGTTTCTGTCTGTAGGCAGGGATCAACAAAATGGAGTCGTGGTCAGCTTTTCCGAAAGGAGGGCGGGGCAGGGCCTTATATGCGTTGCGGAAGTTAGAGTAACAATGATCCAAGGTTTTTCCACCCCTGGTTGCGCAATCGTAGTTAGCTGGCTAGCTTCAGTTGAGGGAGTCCAGATCCGAAGTAAATATAAATACTTTAGGAAAAAAAAGCAGATCCACGCCACATTGGGTGAGGCGGGTTGCAGGAGAGTATTTAGATGAGGTTTAGCAAAATATTTGGATATGCTACGAAAAATATGTCAAACGATATATACAAGGGACACGACAGGACAAAGACGTCTTGACTGCTACGCCATCTTGGAAATTTATGGAACAGCGGGGACTGTGAAGCAACACAAACATTGGCACAGACACATGCACACACACACGATAACATACGCACTATACATACACATGGATTTAGTACTGTAGATATGTGGTAGTGGTGGAGTAGGGGCCTGAGGGCACACAGTGTGTTGTGAAATCTGTGAATGTATTGTAATGTTTTTAAAATGGTGTAAATGCCTTAATTTTGCTGGACCCCAGGAAGAGTAGCTGCTTCTTTGGCAGCAGTTTATGGGTATCCATAATAAATACAAATACAATTACAAAATACTCATAAGAGACCCCATGCAGTTCCTTAGTTGTATGTATTTCCAGAAATCTCCTTTCCATTCAGGTCCTGATAGGGCATATGTCACGAACGTCGTCAGGGAAATGACAGGACCAAGGTGCAGCGTGTTGAGGGTACATTTTCTTTTAATGTTATAAATGTCACCAACAAAAACGACCGTGACGCTTACTAGGGCTATACAGGCCACTAACACATATAACTACCCACAACTAAGATGGCAAAACAGGCTGCCTAAGTATGATTCCCAATCAGAGACAACGATAGACAGCTGCCTCTGATTGGAACCACTCGCGGCCAAACACACAGAAATACAAAGCATAGAATGCCCACCCCACAATCGACCCTGACCTAACCAAATAGAGAAATAAAATGGCTCTCTAAGGTCAGGGTATGACAGCATAAGCGTTCCTTTCTCATATATAGATCCCCTACTGCATGCAGGCCTTGTCTAAGCCATACCTCCCAGATACATTTTCCTATGTAAACCGATGGGTTGTGCCATACGGAAGAATAAAATCCAAACATCTAATGCATCTTAACCCATACCTCTTGGGAATGTTGTAGGATTGGGTTAGCCTCTTCAGTTGACTCTCTCTGAATACTTTTTTTGTGATAATGCCTCAGTAGGTTTAAACAGGGCTGTGATAGACCTCTCAATCTGAGTCAATCCCAAATGGGAATCATAATTGTCCCAGTGTCTGGCCAATTTGGCTACTTCAAATGATATGTTGTATAGTTCTACTTTGGGTAATGCTAGTCCTCCTTTATCCATTGGAGCATATAACAGGTTCACAATTTTTCTGTTTTTTTTCCCATCTTAAATAGTAAGGGAGAAATGGCCACAGGGAGCATCATGGACACATAATTAAACTGTGGGGCCAAAACCATTTTAACAGTATTTATTTTACCCCATAAAGTAAGATTAAGCAACCTCCATTTATCAAAAATATTCTTTATTTTTTGTAGTAGTGGCATCATATTAATTTGCACGACATTCTGTAGTTTGTTGCTCAATTTTATACCCAGTTATTTCATCCCTGATGGTACCCATTTGATCTGTAATGAAGTAATTACAACAGGATGACAGAATTTGGATACAGGCATAGCCTCTGCCAATTAATCTTATAACCAGATATCTGTGAGAACATGTCAATTGTGTTCAAAACCAAAGAGATTGTTGTGGCCGGTTCCCTTAATAAGTAACAATATATTGTCAGCATATTATGCTGACAAGTTATGCTCTCTGGCACCTCCCATCACTCCTTTGATTCCTGAATCAGCTCTGATTGCTGCTGCCAAGGGCTCCAAAAATACAGTAAAAAGTAGAGGTGAGAGAGGACTACCCAGCTGGGTTCCCCTCAACAGATTTTTAAAAAGGAAGAGATCATACCATTTGTGAGGACCGCTGCTCTTGGATTGGAGTATAATACCTTAACCCACTTGATAAATGCACCTTACAATCAACTCCAATTAAACTGAAAGGGCAAAAACTCCCTGGGTCAGTGGGGTCTCTATCCTTATTGAGAATTAATGAGATGAGTGCCTTATTAAGTGTAGCTGCTCCAGTTCCAGATCTCCTGCGTACACAGTTCCAGGTGTTGATAAAGGAGTTAATACGTCACAATTCCTGTTACAGGACTCAACTGGAGAGCTGTCTAATCCTGGTGACTTTCTAGACTTCATTTAGGTGATGGCTGTTCTTATCTCAGATTCTAGTATAGGAGCATCCAACTGGGAAGCCTTCTAATCCAGTGTAAAGGGGTGAGTGACTGGTTGCCGGGAAGTCAGGCGCAGGAGAGCAGAGATGGGTGATAACAGGAGAACTTTAATATCCACCCTGGCCCAAAGGCACAGGAGAGCAGAGATGGGTGATAACAGGAGAACTTTAATATCCACCCTGGCCCAAAGGCACAGGAGAGCAGAGATGGGTGATAACAGCTTTAATATACACCCTGGCCCAAAGGCACAGGCGAGGCAGCACAAAGTACAACCACGGTAACATGAACCGGATTAAACAAAACAAACAAACCTATGTTATAAACAAACCTAGCGCAAGTCAGCCTGTAGCGTAACACCCTACACAAAGAACAGTTCCACACAGACATGGGGGAAACAGAGGGTAATATACACTTAGTCTGATGAGGGAATGTGAACCAGGTGTGCGGGAAAACAAGACAAAACAAATGGAAAATGAAAGGTGGAGTGGCAATGGCTATAAGACCGGTGACGTCGACCTCCGGTCTCTCTCCTTTCCCGAACAAGGAGAAGGACCGACTTCGACGGAGGTCGTGACATCCAGGTGACTTTCCATACTTCATTTAGGTGATGGCTGTTGTCTCAGATTTTAGTAACAGAGTATCAAACTGGGAAGCCTAATAATCCTGGTGAGGGCTGTTCTTTATCTCAGATTTTAGTATAGTAGCATCCACCTGGGTAGCTGTCTAATCCTGGTGAGGGCTGTTCTTATCTCAGATTTTAGTATAGTAGCATCCACCTGGGTAGCTGTCTAATCCTGGTAAGGGCTGTTCTTATCTCAGATTTTAGTATAGTAGCATCCACCTGGGTAGCTGTCTAATCCTGGTGAGGGCTGTTCTTATCTCAGATTTTAGTATAGTAGCATCTGTAACGGATGTGAAACGGCTAGCTTAGTTAGCAGTGTGCGCTAAATAGCGGTTCAATCGGTGACGTCACTTGCTCTAAACCTTGAAGTAGTGGTTCCCCCTTGCTCTGCAAGGGCCGTGGCTTTTGTGGAGCGATGGGTAACGATACTTCGAGGGTGACTGTTGATGTGTGCAGAAGGTCCCTGGTTCGCGCCCGGGTATGGGCGAGGGGACGGTCTAAAATTATACTGTTACATTGATGCTGTTGACCCGGATTACTGGTTGCTGCGGCTTTTGTGGAGCGATGGGTAACGACGCTTCGTAGGCGTCAGTTGTTGATGTGTGCAGAAGGTCCCTGGTTCGCGCCCGGGTATGGGCGAGGGGACGGCTTAAAGTAATACTGTTACACATCCACCTCCTGTATTTGGCCCTCCGAAGCTATATCTTATAAAGAATGGCATTACATTTTGTTGGGTCTCAGTAACATTCAGACTTATAAAGCTGAATGAAAGTCACAAAACACATTGTTAATATCTTTTGTACCAGTCATTACCTCCCACTTCCATTTTTGAAAGTAGGTATTACGAAACTGGTGTCTTTTTGTTTCAATTGTCTAGCCAATAATTTACAAAAAGAATTCGCCACTTTGTCAGTTTGTCCTCAGCCAAAACATTGCATATTCAGCCTTTTTGTTATAGATCTCTTGTAATTGAAACTTCAGAACACAGACTTGTTTCAACAGTGACTCAGCATTTTTCTTGGATAACTCTTTTTCCAGCTCTTTAATTTGAGACTCTAGTTTTTCAACTCTCTCTATCTTTCCTTTTCTTTCTACTGGTCTGTGCTATTATTTTGCCCCTAACATAAGCTTTAGTCCTCCCATACTGTACTCAATTTGTCAGTGGAACCAATGTTTGTTTAAAAAAAAAACTTGCCATCGTCATTGAGGTGAAACGTGAAATGTTTTGTCTTGAAATAAGAATGTATTCATCCTCCATCTAATGCTTTCCTTAGCCATATCAACCTCAACTACTATACATAATCACACTGTTGTGTGATCAGTCAAATCAATAACCCCTATTTTACTATCTATCACCTCTTTTGTCATACTCTTGTAAATTAGGAAGTAATCTATCCTGGAATGAGATGTATGGTTGTGTGAATAAAACATATGTTCCTTCTCTCTAGGATTGACAAGCCTCCATATATCTACCTGACCCAGATCCCTCATTAATAGGTGTGTCGCTGCTCTGTCCCTTGGTACAGTTTTAGAATGACTAGTTTTATCAAGTATACCATCTTTAACCTGGTTAACTTAGGTCTAGACTTCCCGCCAGCGGGACACCTTTCGACAACCTACGGTGAAATTGGAGGGCGTGCAATTCAAGTAAATAATCATAAAAATTATGGATATTAAACATTTAGGTACATACAAGGGTCTTATATCGGTTAAAAGTTTACATTCTTGTTCATCGAACGGCATTGTCTGATTTACAATAGGCTTTACAGCAAAAGCATGCCATGAGATTGTTTGAGGACAGCGTCCCACATCAACATACAGTGGGGAGAACAAGTATTTGATACACTGCTGATTTTGCAGGGTTTCCTACTTACAAAGCATGTAGAGGTCTGTAATTTTTATCATAGGTACACTTCAACTGTGAGAGACGGGATCTAAAACAAAAATCCAGAAAATCACATTGTATGATTTTTAAGTAATTAATTTGCATTGCATGATAGCTTGCAGCCCTTCCAGGTCACCTCTCTCTTCTCCCGATACATTCCCTTCACAGTGACCAGTACTATCTCTTCTCCCGATACATTCCCTTCACAGCGACCAGTACTCTCTCTTCTCCCGATACATTCCCTTCACAGCGACCAGTACTCTCTCTTCTCCCGATACATTCCCTTCACAGCGACCAGTCTCCAGATACCTGAGATGATGTCGATCTAGGCGGCTGATTCTCATGTGGTATTGGTGCTAGGGAACAGTGGACTCGTTGAACCTGATTCATCCAGATCCACCCCCAGAGCCTCCGAGATAATTAGTCTCCTGCAATCCCTCGGCTTGCAATCCTCCAAACCTTAACCCCTAAAAGTCTTAAATTGAGGTGCTTGTCTCGGTTAGCTGCTCTGCCTCATCTAGCCTCTGTGATATGACAGATACATCTTCTTGCATATCCATCTGAGATTGTTTGACCTGAGAAACATCCGATTCAAGAGATTCAAGAATGGTGCTGACTCTACCCATTTCCTCCATGCCCTTCTGTAGGGATGATTGCAAGGCCGACAACGAGCTGGGTTCTATGTTCTGCCCTTTCAAAGTCATGCTTGTTGAAGTGCTAGCAACAGAGCTAGCCTTGTTAAGCGCTGCTCCAGCGATTGCTCCAGCGATTGTGCTACGTTGAAGTAAATAAAAGTACATTTCCCCTCAAACAATTATACTAAATGTACTATTCTATTGAGTAAATTGGGAGGGTTTTATCAGAAGGCTCCATTCGAAGAACCACCTTGCTTTGCAGCATCGCGTGGCTCCCCAGTTATATACATTACTAACCACTGTTTCCCTAATAAATAAGGAGACTTGTCACTGGCAGTGTAATAAACCTGATGTTGAAGCCTGTGAGCTTTTTTTTTTATGTCTATGAGCCTTTGTTTGCCAATGAAATGCATTGGGAGTATATGATATTCAAGCAATACGAGTTGGGGCAGTCTGGACATTTGGAAACTGGTTTCGTGTTCATAGCTTAAATCATTTAAACTAGAGCAGGGTAAAGAAATCAAATAATAATGAGTATGTAAGAAATCGAAAGTTGTGCTTTGCCTTCAGCAAGCAAATCGGATAACAAGCATGCCCATAGTCCAGGGTCCGTGGTTAGCAAACTACAGCGAAATATAAATACATGCAAAACGCTCCTTGTATTTCCTCTTCTGTCCATTTCTGCATTTTGTAAGTTTCTAGCCTCATTTAGTGTTATATTTTTTTCTTTTTTACGGCAGAATGTACTGAGTTCCATTTATTTACCTTCCCCAGGAAATAACTATGACCTCATCCCATGACATCACCCAATTGAAAATAACTGTCTCGCCCTGATCTGTTTCACCTGTCCTTGTGCTTGTTTCCACCCCCCTCCAGGTGTCGGCCATCTTCCCCATTATCCCCTGGGTACTTATACCTGTGTTTTCTGTCTGTCTGTGACAGTTTGTTTTGGTCGTTCAAACCTACCAGTGGTTTCCCTTGCACCTGTCTTTGCTATAGTCCCTGTTTCCTGGTTTTTGACCATTCCTGCCTGACCTGACCTAGCCTGCTGTTCCGGTGACTTACACCCTCTCTGGATTACCGACCACTGCCTGACCTGACCCTGACCCTGACCCTGAGCCCGCCTGCTGTTCCGGTGCCGTACACCCTCTCTGGATTATTGACCTCTGCCTGACCTGAGCCTGACCCTGACCCTGAGCCCGCATGCTGTTCCAGTGCCTTACACCCTATCTGGATTATTGACTCCTGCCTGCCTTGACCTGTCGTTTGCCTTGACCTGTCGTTTGCCTGCCCCTGTTTAAAGAATAAACGTATGTTTCTTCAACACTGTCTGCACCTGGGTCATTGGGGGCGACAGGTAGCCTTGTGGTTAGAGTGTTGGCCTAGTAACCAGAATGTTGCAAGATCGAATCCCCGAGCTGACAAGGTAAAAATATGTCATTCTGCCTCTGAACAAGGCAGTTAACCCCACTGTCCCTAGGCAATCATTTAAAATAGGAATTTGTTCTTAACTGACTTTCCCGGTTAAAAATACCTCAAATCATGATAAAAATATTAAATCATTTTCTGGTTTGGGCCATAAGTTTACAAATGGGGAAATTAAATGAATCATATTGAGTAACCATGCCTATTGAAAGCAGTCTGATCTATGCATTTCACTACATGGTTTTCATTTATTTTCTAAGTGCCTTCCACCATTATGTAATCAGATATAGTTGAGAACATCATATCGCTACTTTCTACAATAATGACTGCAAGGCAGACTTTGCCACATTATTAGTATTTATACAGCTGTGAGAAGGTGCACTCAAAGTCAATGATTCCAGATAACAGCTCATTTAAAACACTGTCCAGGGAGGGAACAGATCATGATTGCTACAGTCCTGTTTTCAGCCTGTATACTAGCCTGCTTTTGTGTTCATGGTAAGTTCAGGTTGTTTTCCAGAGAGACCGTTATATTTATCAATACTTCAATAAGTTCCTGAAATGACAGAGAAATGACAGAGCATCACATTATTCAAAGCCTCCATAGAATGTTACATGCACTCCATACAAAATTGCACATCAGTATGTACGTATGTATGTTTACTTCCTAATAATTTCTCTCCAAGGCAACGAAAGGTGGCAGGAGTCCAACCAGCCTCAGAATGAAGTGAAGGAGAATCTAAAGGTACTGTAGATTCACACATCCTCCACAAACATCGCCGTAGCTACATCAGCTAGTTCATCAGACATGTTTATTATTGTCTTGGTGTCCAGGAGTTCCCTGCGACCACAATACACCCTGTCTTTCACTGCCCAGACATGAGCCCCTCTCCCACGGTTCCCACCTCAGGTGAGTCTCTCCTCTCCTCCTGTCCTTTCCTCTCCTTCTCAACCTCGGGTGAGTCAAATCACAAAACGCTGTCCTTAATTCAACTGAGAGAAAAACACACCGGCCAAAGTTGTTTCCGAACACTGCAGCCAAACAGTCTTTGTGTTGTTAATGCTGATGTCCTTTGATTCCAGTGGAGTTGGTGAAAGCTGCAGATATCAAAGTCATAGCAGCTCTGGGGGACTCTCTAACGGTGGGTGGAATTCACTGTCCACCATTAGTAGCTATTCATCTCAGTAAATATGTCACTTTCCTCCTTAACAAATGTAGTGAATATTGTCTATGATCAATGTGGTGAATATTGTCTCTGGCCAATGTAGTGAATGAATTGTGTGTCTCTGTTGCAGACAGCTATTGCTGCCAATGGCTCCACCATTCTGTCAATCCCTGTTGAATATCGGCATGTTTCATGGAGGTGATTTTTACTTCAACAACAATTAAAGTTGAACTCAAATCAAATGTTATGTGTCACATGACCTTACAGTTAAATGTTTACTTACAAGCCCTTAACCAACAATGTTTTAATTAAGAAGTTAAGATAAAATAAAAATAAAAGTGTTAAGTAAAATATATAAGTAAAAAAATTTAAAAAAATAAAAGTAATATAATGAAACTGCAGCAATAAAATAACAAGCAAGTCTAAATACAGGGTATTACGGTACAGAGTCAAGGTGGAGGCTATATACAGGGGGTACCGGTACAGGGTCAATGTGGAGGCTATATACAGGGTATTACGGTACAGAGTCAATGTGGAGACTATATACAGGGTATTACGGTACTGAGTCAATGTGGAGGCTAAATACAGGGTATTACGCTACAGAGTCAATGTGGAGGCTATATAAAGGGTATTACGGTACAGAGTCAATGTGGAGGCTATATACAGGGTATTACGGTACTGAGTCAATGTGGAGGCTAAATACAGGGTATTACGCTACAGAGTCAATGTGGAGGCTATATACAGGGTATTACGGTACAGAGTCAATGTGGAGGCTATATAAAGGGTATTACGGTACAGAGTCAATGTGGAGGCTATATACAGGGTATTACGGTACTGAGTCAATGTGGAGGCTAAATACAGGGTATTACGCTACAGAGTCAATGTGGAGACTATATACAGGGGGTACCGGTACAGAGTCAATGTGGAGGCTAAATACAGGGTATTACGGTACAGAGTCAATGTGGAGGCTATATACAGGGGGTACCGGTACAGAGTCAATGTGGAGGCTATATACAGGGTATTATGGTACAGGGTCAATGTGGAGGCTATATACAGGGTATTACGGTACAGAGTCAATGTGGAGGCTATATACAGGGTATTACGGTACAGAGTCAATGTGGAGGTTAAATACAGGGTATTACGGTACAGAGTCAATGTGGAGGCTATATACAGGGTATTACGGTACAGAGTCAATGTGGAGGCTAAATACAGGGTATTACGGTACAGAGTCAATGTGGAGGCTATATACAGGGTATTACGGTACAGAGTCAATGTGGAGGCTATATACAGTGTATTACGGTACAGAGTCAATGTGGAGGCTTATATACAGGGTATTACGGTACAGAGTCAATGTGGAGACTATATACAGGGGGTACCGGTAAAGAGTCAATGTGGAGGCTAAATACAGGGTGTTTACGGTACAGAGTCAATGTGGAGGCTATATACAGGGGGTACCGGTACAGAGTCAATGTGGAGACTATATACAGGGGGTACCGGTACAGAGTCAATGTGGAGGCTATATACAGGGGGTACTGGTACAGAGTCAATGTGCGGGGGGGGCGGTTAGTTGAGGTAATTGCGGTAATATGTACATGTAGGTAGAGTTAAAGTGACTATGCATAGATAATAAACAGAGAGTAACAGCTGCGTAAAAGAGGGGTCTGGGTAGCCCTTTGATTAGCTGTTCAGTAGTCTTATGGCTTGGGGGTAGAAGCTGTTAAGAAGCCTTTTGAACCTCGACTTGGCGCTCCAGTACTACTTGCCGTGGAGTAGCAGAGAGAACAGTCTATGACTAGGGCGGCTGGAGTCTTTGACAGTTTTTAGGGCCTTCCTCTGACAGCACCTGGTATAGAGGTCCTGGATGGCAGGAAGCTTGGCCCCAGAGGATGTATTTTTTTATTTCACCTTTATTTAAACTGGGAGGCCAGTTGAGAGCAAGTTCTCATTTACATCTGTGACCTGGTAAAAATAAAGCAAAGCAGTGTGACACAAACAACAACACAGAGTTACACATGGAATAAACAAACATACACTTTTTATATTGTGTTATTGACTGTATGTACCGTGTGTGCAAATAAGATAAGGGAGGTAAGGCAATAAATTGGCCATAGTAACAAAATAATTACAATTTAGCAATATAAACACACAAGTCATAGATGTGCAGAAGATGAATGTGCAACTAGAGATACTGGGGTGCAAAGGAGAAGAAAAAAATAACAGAATGGGGATGAGGTAGTTGGATGGGCTATTTACAGATGGGCTATGTACAGGTACAGTGATCTGTGAGCTGCTCTGACAGCTGGTGCTTAAAGCTAGTGAGGGAGATATGAGTCTCCAGCTTCAGTGATTTTATTTTTGTTCCAGTCATTGGCAGCAGAGAACTGTAAGGAAAGGCGGCAAAAAGAGGAATTGGCTTTGGGGGTGACCAGTGAAATATACCTGCTGGAGCGCATGCTATGGGTGGGTGCTGCTATGATGACCAGTTAGCTGAGATAAGGCGGGGCTTTACCTAGCAAAGACATATATATGACCTGGAGCCAGTGGGAATATGTAGCGAAGGCCAGCCAACGAGAGCATACAGATTGCAGTGGTGAACCATGCGAGGCAGTAATTTGAGACCAAGTCTGCCGATAAGAATGCGGTGATTGACAGAGTCGAAAGCCTTGGCCAGGTTGATGAAAACGGCTGCACAGTACTACTGTCTTTTATCTGTGGCAGTTATGATATTGTTGAGGACCTTGGCTGAGATCAGCTCGGAAACCAGATTGCATAGTGGAGAAGGTACGGTGGGATTCGAAATGGTCGGTGATCTGTTTGTTAACTTGGCTTTCGAAATCTTTAGAAAGGCAGGGTAGGATAGGTCACTAACAGTTTGGGTCGAGAGTGTCTCCCCCTTTGAGGAGGGGGATGACTACGGCATCTTTCCAATCTTAACGGATCTCAGATGATACGAAAGAGAGGTTGGACAGGCTAGTAATAGAGATTTCAACAATTTTGGCAGATAATTTTAGAAAGAGAGGGTCTAGGCCAGCTGATTTGTTGGGATCCAGATTTTGCAGCTCTTTCAGAACATCAGCAGTCTGGATTTGGGTGAAGGAGAAGGGTTGTAAAGTTGCTGCGGGGGGTTAGTGGGCGAGGTAGTGGTAGCCAGGTGGAAAGCATGGCCAGCCGTAGAAAAAATGCTTATTGAAATGATCGATTATCGTAGATTTATTGGTGGTGACAGTGTTTCCTAGCCTCAGTGCAGTGGGCAGCTGGGAGGAGGTGCTCTTATTCTCCATGGACTTTACAGTGTCCCAAGACTTTTTTGGAATTAGTGCTACAGGATGCAAATTTCTGTTTGTAAAAGCTAGCCTTAGCTTTCCTGACTGACTGAGCATATTGGTTCCTGACTTCCCTGAAAAGTTGCATTTCACGGGGGCTATTCGATGCTAATGCAGTACTCCACAAGATGTTTTTGTCCTGGTCAAGGGCAGTCAAGTCTGGAGTGAACAAAGGGCTATATCTGTTCTTAGATCTACATTTTGTGGCATGCTTACTTAAGATGGTGAGGAAAGCACTTTTAAAGAACAACCAAGTATCCTCTACTGATGGGATGAGGTCAGTATCCTTCCAGGATACCCAGACCATGTCGATTAGAAAGGCCTGCTCACTGAAGTGTTTTAGGGAGTGTTTGACAGTGATGAGGGGTGGCCGTTTGACCGCAGGCCCATTACGGACGCCGGCAGTGATTGCTGAGATCCTGGTGAGGCCCATTACGGACGCCGGCAATGAGGCAGTGATTGCTGAGATCCTGAAGACAGCAGAGGTGTATTTAGAGGGCAAGTTGGTCAGGATGATACCTATGAGGGTGCCCATGTTTAGGGATTTGGGGTTGTGCCTGGTAGAATCCTTGATAATTTGTGTTATCAATTCACATATGGTGTCCAGGGCACAGATGGGGGTTGGGGGGGGGGGGGGGGGGGGTCTATAGCAAGCGGCAACATTGAGAGTCTTATTTCTGGAAAGTTGGATTTTCAACAGCAGACATCAGGGTTGGGCATCAGGGTTGGCGGAGTGTACTGAAGCAGTGAATAAAACAAACTTAGGGTGGAGGTTTACTGATGTTAACATGCATGAAGCCAAGGCTTTTATGGTTGCAGAAGTCAACAAATGAGAGCGCCTGGGGAATAGGTCTTATGCTGGGGGCTACAGGGGCTAGGTTAACCTCTACATCACCAGAGGAACTGAGGAGGAGTAGGATAAGGGTTAGACTAAAGGCTATATGAACTGGTCGTCTAGTGCATTGGGAACAGATGATGAAAGGAGCAGATTTCTGGGCATGGTAGAATAGATTCAGGGCATAATGTACAGACAAGGGTAGGGTGCGAGTACAGTGGGGATAAACGTAGGCATTGAGTGACAATGAGAATTTGCATCTCTGGAGACACAAGCTAAGCCAGGTGAGGTCTCATGTGTGGGGTGTGTGACAAAAGAGCTATCTAAGGCATGTTGAGCTGGACTAGGGGCTCTACAGTGAAATAAAACAACTACCCTAAACAGCAGAAGACCAGGCATATTGACATTAGAGAGAGTTATGTGTAGCTCGTGTGATCATAGGGTCCAATGAGCAGCAATAGGTGAGTCCAGTAGTCACTACTATGCTAGGCGAGTGGAAGTCGCAGCATTCGGAAAGCTAGCGGGCCGGGGCTAGCAGATGGGTCTTCGGTGACATCGCAATGGAAAAGCCTGTTGAAACCACACCGGAAGATTATGTCGGCAGACCAGTCATGATGGATCGGCGAGGCTCCATGTCGACAATTAAGGGTCAAAGCCAATTGGGAAAAGAGGTATTGTAGCCCATGAATTAGAGGGTATACCTCTTCGGCTAGCCGGGAGATGGGCCTAGCTTGAGGCTAGCTCAAGGCTAACTCGAGGCTAGCTCAAGGTGCTTTCTTCAGGACAGAGGCGTTAGCCAGCGGTAGCCACACGGTTGCAGCTAGCTAGTTGCGATGATCCGGTGTAATGGTCCAGAGGTTGCGGCAGGAATCTGGTGATGTGGTGGAGAAAAGCTGTCCGTTATGCTCTGGGTTGCGCTGTGCAAACTGGCAGGTATTGACCGAGCTAAAGCTGGCTGGTCTCCAAGGTGAATACCTCTAGCCGTGGCTAACAGTGACAAATAGCTAGTAGCTAGTTAGCTGGCTAGCTGCTGATGGAGGTTCCAGCTATAACGTATAAAAAAGAGCAGATCCGTACCACTTTGGGTAAGGCAGGTCGCAGGAAAGTATATTTAGATCGTAGGTGGAAAGTGAGATGAAAATATATACGAAAAAAACGATGAAACCGACTATTTACATGGGACAAGAAGGGACAAGACAAACACACGTCCGACTGCTACGCCATCTTGGATCTTGACCCTTGACCCTCTTTGTGTTAGGATTAGGGGTTCTGGTTAAGGGTAGGTATCGGTGTTCATTGTCCCTTTTCTTTGTGTTATACAGTATTGGAGGTTATGGAACTTATCAAGATGTCATCACACTTGCAAGTAAGTTACAATATAAGTGTTACTGTTTTCATTACCAGAGATAAAATTGAATTGAAAATGAACATAACATACATGTTTAGAATTGCTCTTTGCATATTTTTTGTTTTCAGTTTCAAAGGGGGGGGGGGGCAGGGGGGCCAGTGCCCCTGTGACAACAATTTTGGACCCCCTTGTGGCCCCCCTAGATGTGGAGTATGAAATTATTTTTACATAACTAATTGTTGCTATCGTTCTTTTTTTACATCCGTTATTAGACAGTGGCAACGATGATGATTATGAACATGGCCTTTTGCCTGCTAATGCCTGCAAGGCAGTGAAGAAAACGATATGACAACAATAACATCTAATGTAACTGGCCCCTCTAACAGTACAACTGGCCAAGCTTGCCCCCCCCCCCCCAGTTGAAATGGTCTAGAACTGCCACTGACATGAGTAAGGTTCTATTTCTCTGTGGTTCCAGACATTTTCAAGCTGTTTAACCCCGAGCTGCTGGGTCCGGCTCCACGGTGGACGCTCCATGGCTTCCCTACTAGCATCAATGAGACAGGATTCAACTTTGCTGTGACAGGACACAACTCTCTGTGAGGGACTGACTGAATGGCTTGTGAAATAACAAGCAGTGTGTACTTTGGGTTCAAATGTTTGTTTATTAACTTTAATAACTATGATAACACTTTATTACTGACGCAAAACCAATGAACCTCAAAGCTTTTTCCAGATAAGTGTGTGTGTGTGTGTGTGTGTGTGTGTGTGTGTGTGTGTGTGTGTGTGTGTGTGTGTGTGTGTGTGTGTGTGTGTGAATGTGTGTGTGTGTGTATGTGTGTGTGTGTGTGTGTGTGTGTGTGTGTGTGTGTAACAAGAGAGAGCTAGATGGTTTGGTCTGAATATATGTTAAATCATTAATATTTTATTGATGTTTTTTCCCCTCAGGAATGTCTCTGACCAGACCAGACATATGATCGACACGTTTAGGTCCTACCCAGTAAGCCTCATCACTGTTCACAGACACCTTCCTATTGGCTAATTGTATTTATTATTGACTCTTCCTGGTGTCCAGCAAAATTAAGGCAGTTTATACAATTTTAAAAACATTACAATACATTCACAGATGTCACAACACACTGTGTGCCCTCAGGCCCCTACTCCACCACTACGCCACATCTAGTGTGTGTGTGTGTGTTGCTTCACAGTCCCCGCTGTTCTATAAGGGGTTTTATCTGTTTTTTAAATGTAATTTTACTGCTTGCGTGAGATACCTGATGTGGAATAGAGTTCCATGTAGTCATGGCTCTATGTAGTACTGTGTGCCTACCATAGTCTGTTCTGGACTTGGGGACTGTGAAGTGACCTCTGGTGGCATGTCTTGTGGGGTATGTATGGGTGTCTGAGCTGTGTGCCTGTAGTTTAGACAGACAGATCGGTGCATTCAACATGTCAATACCTCTCATAAAAAAAAGTAGTGATGAAGTCAATCTCTCCTCCTCTTTCAGCCAGGAGAGATTGACATGCATATTATTAATATTAGCTCTCTGTGTACATCCAAGGGCCAGCCGTGCTGCCCTGTTCTGAGCCAATTGCAAGTCATTTTTTGTGGCACCTGACCACATGACAGAACAGTAGTCAGGGTGCGACAAAACTAGGGCCTGTAGAACCTGCCTTGTTTATAGTGTTGTTAAGAAGGCAGAGCATCACTTTATTATAGACAGACTTCTCCCCATTTTAGCTACTACTGCATCAATATGTTTTGACCATGTTTACAATCCAGGGTTACTCCAAGCAGTTTAGTCATCTCAACTTGCTCAATTTCTACATGATTTAGTACAAGATTTAGTTGAGGTTGAGGGTTTAGTGAGTGTTTTGTTCCAAATACAATGCTTTAAGTTTTAGAAAAATGTAGGACTAACTTATTTCTTGCCACCCACTCTGAAACTAACTGCAGCTCTTTGTTGAGTGTTGCAGTCATTTCTATTTCTGTAGTAGCTGACGTGTATATCAAATCAAATCAAATGTATTTATATTTAACTCTCTAGAAAGGCCAAAACCTAGGAAGAAACCTAGAGAGGAACCAGGCTATGCGGGGTGGCCAGTCCTCTTCTGGCTGTGCCGGGTGGAGATTATAACAGAACATGGCCAAGATGTTCAAATGTTCATAAATAACCAGCATGGTCAAATAATAATAATCACAGTAGTTGTTGAGGGTGCAGCAAGTCAGCACCTCAGGAGTAAATGTCAGTTGGCTTTTCATAGCCGATCATTCAGAGTATCTCTACCACTCCTGCTGTCTCTAGAAAGTTGAAAACAGCATGTCTGGGACAGGTAGCACGTCCGGTGAACAGGTCAGGATTCCATAGCCGCAGACAGGAGAAGTACTCCAGATATAACAAACTGACCCTAGCACCCCCGACACATAAATTACTGCAGCATAAATACTGGAGGCTGAGACAGGAGGGGTCAGGAGACACTGTGGCCCCATCTGATGATGCCCCCGGACAGGGCCAAACAGGAAGGATATAACCCCACCCACTTTGCCAAAGCACAGCCCCCACACCACTATCTTCAACCACTAACTTACCATCCTGAGACAAGGCCGAGTATAGCCCACAAAGATCTCCACCACGTCACAACACAAGGGGGGGGGGTGCCAACCCAGACAGGAAGATCACATCAGTGACTCAACCCAATCAAGTGACGCACCCCTCCTAGGGACGGCATGAAAGAGCACCAGTAAGCCAGTGACTCAGCCCCTGTAATAGGGTTAGAGGCAGAGAATCCCAGTGGAAAGAGGGGAACCGGCCAGGCAGAGACAGCAAGGGCGGATCATTGCTCCAGAGCCTTTCCGTTCACCTTCACACTCCTGGGCCAGACTACACTCAATCATATGACCCACTGAAGAGATGAGTCTTCAGTAAAGACTTAAAGGTTGAGACCGAGTCTGCATCTCTCACATGGGTAGGCAGACCATTCCATAAAAATGGAGCTCTTTAGGAGAAAGTCTTTAGCACTAACTGAAGTTTATTTAGTGCTTTATCCGGGTAGCCGGGAAGTAGAGCATTGCAGTAGTCTAACCTAGAAGTAACAAAAGCATGGATTAATTTTTCTGCATCATTTTTGGACAGAAAGTTTCTGATTTTTGCAATGTTGCGTAGATGGAAAAAGCTCTCCTTGAAACAGTCTTGATATGTTCGTCAAAAGAGAGATCAGGGACCAGAGTAACGCCGAGATCCTTCACAGTTTTATTTGAGACAACTGTATAACCATTAAGATTAATTGTCAGATTCAACAGAAGATCTCTTTGTTTCTTGGGACCTAGAACAAGCATCTCTGTTTTGTCTGAGTTTAAAAGTAGAAAGTCTGCAGCCATCCACTTCCTTATGTCTGAAACACAGACTTCTAGCGAGGGCAATTTTGGGGCTTCACCATGTTTCATTGAAATGTAAAGCTGTGTGTCATCCGCATAGCAGTGAAAGTTAACATTATGTTTTCGAATGACATCCCCAAGAGGTAAAATATACAGTGAAAACAATAGTGGTCCTAAAACGGAACCTTGAGGAACACCGACATTTCCAGTTGATTTGTCAGAGGACAAACCATTCACAGAGACAAACTGATATCTTTCCGACAGATAAGATCTAACCCAGGCCAGAACTTGTCCGTGTAGACCAATTTGGGTTTCCAATCTCTCCAAAAGAATGTGGTGATCGATGGTATCAAAAGCAGCACTAAGGTCTAGGAGCACGAGGACAGATGCAGAGCCTCGGTCTGATGCCATTAAAAGGTCATTTACCACCTTCACAAGTGCAGTCTCAGTGCTATGATGGGGTCTCAAACCAGACTGAAGCATTTCGTATACAAGTGGAGGCTATATACAGGGGGTACCGGTACAGATGTGTGCGGGGGGGCGGTTAGTTGAGGTAATTGCGGTAATATGTACATGTAGGTAGAGTTAAAGTGACTATGCATAGATAATAAACAGAGAGTAGCAGCAGCGTAAAAGAGGGGTCTGGGTAGCCCTTTGATTAGCTGTTCAGTAGTCTTATGGCTTGGGGGTAGAAGAAGTTAAGAAGCCTTTTGAACCTCGACTTGGCGCTCCAGTACCACTTGCCGTGGAGTAGCAGAGAGAACAGTGTATGACTAGGGCGGCTGGAGTCTTTGACAGTTTTTAGGGCCTTCCTCTGACAGCACCTGGTATAGAGGTCCTGGATGGCAGGAAGCTTGGCCCCAGAGGATGTATTTTTAGTTAACCCACTTCAGTTAACCCACTGTTCCTAGGCCGTTATTGAAAATAAGAATTTGTTCTTAACTGACTTGCCTGGTTAAATAAAGGTAAAATACAATAAAAATCTGAGAAGTTGGTGAACCATGCGAGGCAGTAATTTGAGACCGAGGCTACTGAGTCTGCCGATAAGAATGCGGTGATTGACAGAGTCGAAAGCCTTGGCCAGGTCGATGAAAACGGCTGCACAGTACTACTGTCTTTTATCCGTGGCAGTTATGATATTGTTGAGGACCTTGAGCGTGGCTGAGATCAGCTCGGAAACCAGATTGCATAGTGGAGAAGGTGCGGAGGGATTCGAAATGGTCGGTGATCTGTTTGTTAACTTGGCTTTCGAAATCTTTAGAAAGGCAGGGTAGGATAGATGTAACAGTTTGGGTCGAGAGTGTCTCCCCCTTTGAGGAGGGGGATGACTGCGGCAGCTTTCCAATCTTAAGGGATCTCAGATGATACGAAAGAGAGGTTGGACAGGCTAGTAATAGGGGTTTCAACAATTTTGGCAGATAATTTTAGAAAGAGAGGGTCTAGGCCAGCTGATTTGTTGGGATCCAGATTTTGCAGCTCTTTCAGAACATCAGCAGTCTGGATTTGGGTGAAGGAGAAGGGTTGGAAATTTGCTGCAGGGGGTTAGTGGGCAGGGTAGTGGTAGCCAGGTGGAAAGCCTGGCCAGCCGTAGAAAAAATGCTTATTGAAATGATCGATTATCTTAGATTTATTGGTGGTGACAGTGTTTCCTAGCCTCAGTGCAGTGGGCAGCTGGGAGGAGGTGCTCTTATTCTCCATGGACTTTACAGTGTCCCAAGACTTTTTTGGAATTAGTGCTACAGGACGCAAATTTCTTTTTGAAAAAGCTAGCCTTAGCTTTCCTGACTGACTGCGTAAATTGGCTCCTGACTTCCCTGAAAGTTTCATTTCACTGGGGCTATTCGATGCTAATGCTGTACGCTACAGCATTAGCATCGATTTTTGTGCTGGTTAAGGGCAGTCAAGTCTGGCGTGAACAAAGGGCTACATCTGTTGTTAGTTCTACATTTTTTTTGAATGGGTCATGCTTACTTAAGATTGTGAGGAAAGCACTTTTAAAGAGCAACCAGGCATCCTCTACTGAAGGGATGAGGTCAATATCCTTCCAGCATACCCAGGCCAAGTTGATTAGAAAGGCCTGCTCACTGAAGTGTTTTAGAGAGTGTTTGACAGTGATGAGGGGTGGTTGTTTGACCAGGGACCCATTTTGGACACAGGCAATGAGGCATTGATTGCTGAGATCCTAGTTGAATGACAGCAGAGGTGTATGTAGAGGGCAAGTTGGTCAGGAGGATATCTTTGAGGGTTCCCATGTTTACGAATTTAGGGTTGTTCCTGGTAGGTTCCTTGATCATTTGTGTGAGATTGAGGGCATCTAGCTTAGATTGTAGGATGGCTGGGGGGTTAAGCTTATCCCAGTTTAGGTCACCTAACAGTACAAACTCTGAAGATAGATGGGGGGCAATCAATTCACATATGGTGTTCAGGGCACAGCTGGGGGCTGAGGGGGTTTTATAACAAGCAACAACGGTGAGAGACTAATTTCTGGAAAGGTGGATTTTTTTGTTGGTTTAGGCACAGACCTGGATAGTATGACAGAACTTTGCAGGCTATCTCTGCAGTAGATTGCAACTCCTCCCCCTTTGGCAGTTCTATCTTGACGGAAAATGTTGTAGTTGGTGATGGAAATTTCGGAATTTTTGGTGGCCTTCCTAAGCCGGGATTCAGACACGGCTAGGACATCAGGGTTGGCGGAGTGTGCTAAAGCAGTGAATAAAACAAACTTGGGAAGAAGAAGTCAACAAATAAGAGCACCTGGGGAATAGCTGTGGTGCTGGGGGCTGCAGGGCCTGGGTTAACCTCTACATCACCAGAGGAACAGAGGAGGAGTAGGATAAGGGTACGGCTTAAGGCTATATGAACTGGTCGTCTAGTGCGTTGGGAACAGAGAATGAAAGGAGCAGATTTCTTGGCGTGGTAGAATAGATTCAGAGCATAATGTGCAGACAAGGGTATGGTAGGATGTGAGTACAGTGGAGGTAAATCTAGGCATTGAGTGACAATGAGAGCGGTTGCGCCACTGGAGGCACAAGTTAAGCCAGGTGAGGTCTCTGCATGTGTGGAGGGAGGGTGTGACAAAAGAGCTATCTAAGTCATTTAGGGTGGGGCTGGGGGCTCTACAGTGAGAGAAAAAAAAAGAACCTAAACAGCGGAAGACAAGGCATATTGACATTAGGGAGAGGCATGAGTTGCCAATTGATCATAGGGTCCAATGAGCAGCGATAGGTGAGTCAGTGGGATGTTCGTTAGTTGCTACTAAGCAACCTGGAGACACGGCGGTTCAGAAAGCTAGCGGGCCGTGCCAGCAGATGGATCTTCGGCGACGTCACAACGGAAAAGCCTGTTGAAAACACCTCGGAAGATTACGTCGGCAGACCAGTCATGATGGACTGTCAGGGCTTTGTGTCGGCAATAAAGGGTCCAGGCCAATTGGCAAAAGCGGTATTGGTGCCCAAGAATTAGCTGGTGGACTTCTTCGGCTAGCCGGGAGATGGGCCTAGCTCGAGGCTAGCTCAAGGCTAACTGGTGCTTATTTCGAGACGAAGACGTTAGCCAGGAGTAGCCAATCGGATTGCAGCTAGCTGCGATGATCCGGTGTAAAGGTCCAAAGCTTGCGGTACGAATCCGGAGATGTGGTAGAGAAAAAGCAGTCTGATATGCTTTGGGTTGATATCGCGCTGTGCAGACTGGCAGGTATTGACCGAGCTGAGGCTGGCTGATGTCTGAGTTAACGGTGAGGACCGCTAGCAGTGGCTAACTGACTGAATAGTAGCTAGCTCGCTGGCTAGCTTCTGATGGAGGTTCTGGTTCTAAGGTATAAAAATAGCAGATACGTACCACATTGGGTGATGCGGGTTGCATGAGAGTATATTCCGTCCTTAGATGGAAAGTGAGATTAAAATATATACTAAATATATACCCCCAAAAAATAGTAAAAGGATAGGACAGGACAAGACTAAACGTCCGACTGCTACGCCGTCTTGGACTTGTAGCTGTAATTGCTGCCAAAGGTGGCTCTGACTTTGGGGGGGTGAATAGCAATGCATGCTCAAGTCTTCTATTTTTTTTGTCTTATTTCTTGTTTGTTTCACACACAATTTTTTTGGGGGGGGATCTTCAAAGTGGTGGGCATGTTGTGTAAATCAAATGATACAATCTCCCCAAAAATCCATTTTAATTCCAGATTGTAAGGCAACAAAATAGGAAAAATTCCAAGGGGAGTGAATACTTTTGCAAGCCACTGTATGTAAATGTGATATTTCCATTTTTTATTTGGAAATTAGCAAAATTTCTAAACTTGTTTTGGCTTTGTCATTATGGTTATTGTGTGTAGATTGATGAGGAGGGGAAACTATTTAATATATTTTAAGGCTGTAACAAAAGTGTTTCGTTATCGGAGAAATACGGGACGTGTGGAGGGCCGTTACAAGGCTGGACACTTCCAGAAACTGTACGTTTTCGGACTTGTGCACTGGAGTGTTCAAGTCGTAAGTGTGCCTTTCCATGCAGAGATTAACTACAAAATGCATTTATATTACATAATATTACTATATTTCAGGGTCTGAACTACAAAGAAGATTGGAAGCTGGTGACAGTCCTTATTGGAATGAATGACATCTGTGATTATTGTAAAAACAAAGTAAGGCAATGTATTTTTTCATAGATTGTTGAATATAAAGTCCCTCATACCTATTAGATAGTCACTCCTACACATTAGATACAGTCAATCCTGCCCAGTAGATGCAGTCACTCCTGCCCAGTAGATGCAGTCACGCCTGCCCAATAGATGCAGTCACGCCTGCCCAGTAGATGCAGTCACGCCTGCCCAGTAGATGCAGTCACGCCTGCCCAGTAGATGCAGTCACGCCTGCCCAGTAGATGCAGTCACTACTGCCCAGTAGATGCAGTCACTCCTGCCCAGTAGATGCAGTCACTCCTGCCCAGTAGATGCAGTCACTCCTGCCCATTAGCCTTTCTGCCCTACTTTAGATACATTGCCATGTTTGTTAACTAAACTCACCAGATTATCTGACAGAGTAATTAACGGTGTATATTAAACAGGAAAATACTGCACTGCTGTTCTCACGGCTGTAAAACTGATACTGTTTATTAATATTCCAGACTCTCTTCTCAGCGGACAACTTCATCTACTACATGACAGAGATGCTTGACACAATGATGAATGAGGTATGACAGATGCTTGACACAAAAATGAACGACGTATGACCGATGCTTGACACGATGAGGAACGAGGTATGACAGATGCTTGACACGATGATGAACGAGGTGTGACAGATGCTTGACACGATGATGAACGAGGTGTGACAGAAATGCTTGACACGATGATGAACGAGGTGTGACAGAAATGCTTGACACGATGATGAACAAGGTATGACAGATGCGTGACACGATGAACGAGGTATGACAGATGCTTGAAACAATGATGAACGAGGTATATTCAAGTTATTTTGTAACATTTTATTATGCACTGAAGGTGATTCTATTTTGTTGTCCTTTGTTCTTCACTGATTTCTCTTTCCGTCTCTTTTCTCTCCCCCCTCTTTCTCTCTCTCTTCTCTCTCCCACTTCTCTCTTCTCTCTCTTTCTTCTCTCTCTCTCTTCTCTCTCTTCCCCCTCTCTTCTTCCTCTCTCTCTTCTTCCTCTCTCTCTTCTTCCTCTCTCTCTTCTCCCTCTCTCTTCCGCCTCTCTCTCTTCCGCCTCTCTTCTCCTTCTCTCTTTCTTTCTCTCTCTTTCTCGTTCTTTTTCTCTCGCTTTCTCGTTCTTTTTCTCTCGCTTTCTCTCGCTTTCTCTCTCTCTTTCTCTCTCTCTTTCTCTCTCTCTCTCTCTCTCTCTCTCACTCAGGTCCCTAGGATGATAGTGAACATCGTTCAGATCCTTCCCATGGAGACTCTCAGAGAAGTTCAGAGGCCCTCCATCGGCTGTGAACTCCAAAAGTAGGACTGCTCTCCCTAACCTTGATACAATTCCACTCAAGTGTCTTTAAATGTTGTAATCTCTACCACGAAGTTTCTGCTCCCACTTGGTGGTACCAGGGGATAAATCTACCGACCTGAAGGAACTAGGGTTAGAGGTTAGGGGTTGGGGTTAAATTACTGAAATGTTGTAATCTCTACCAAGGAGGTTCTGCTCCTGCTTGGTGTTACCAGAGGATAACTCTACTGACCTGAAGGAACTTATAGAACTCAACTTTGAATTTCAGGTGTGTGTTGATACAGCCCTCTATCCAAGGGGTGGGCAACTCCAGTCCTCAAGGGCCTGATTGGGGCCCACCCCTGCTCTATCCCAGCATGCAGCCTGTGTGTACACTTCCCTATCTTCCACTGAGTACCCTTGACATTATACTCTATTGATACCTATCTTCCATTGTGTTTCCAGTCATGATACTCTATTTATACCTATCTCTCATTGTGTTTCTAGTGGAGGCTGGAGAAGCTTCTGGAAAGCGACCGCTTCTTCAAAGAGGACTTTGCTGTGGTTCTACAGCCCTATCTTCAAAACGCCCAGCCACCAAGACTGCCTGTTCGTTCCCTACCCATGAACCTCTAACTCCTAACCACTAACCCCTAACATCCAACCCCTACCTACAACACACAGAACCACCAAGACGAACTGTTCGTTCTCTAACCCCTAACCCATACCACCTAACCTCTAACCCCTACCTACAATACGCCCAAACACCAAGACCAACCATTCATTCCCTAACCCTTAACCTCTACCTACAACAAGCTCAACCAGACTAATCGTTTGTTCCTTCAGGACAAAGAGTTCGATCTTGGTTTCATCAGACCAGAAAATCTTGTTTCTCATGGTCTGAGAATCCTTTAAGTGCATTTTGGTAAACTCCAAGCGGTCTGTCATGTGCCTTTTACTGAGGAGTGGCTTCCGTCTGGCCACTCTATCATAAAGGCCTGATTGGTGGAGTGCTGCAGCGATGGTTGTCCTTCTGGAAGGTTCTCCCATCTCCACAGAGGAACTCTGGAGCTCTGTCAGAGTGACCATCGGGTTCTTGGTCACCTCCCTGACCAAGGCCCTTCTCCCCTGATTGCTCAGTTTGGCCGGGCGGCCAGCTCTAGGAAGAGTCTGGGTGGTTCCAAACTTCTTCCATTGAAGAATGATGGAGGCCACTGTGTTATTGGGGACCTTCAATGCTGCAGGCATTTTTTGGTACCCTTCCCCAGATCTGTGCCTCGACACAATCCTGTCTCAGAGCTCTACGGACAATTCCTTCAACCTCATGGCTTGTTTTTTCTCTCTGACATGCACTGTCAACAGTGAGACCTGTTATAGGATGCACCTGAGCTCAGTTTCTAGTCTCATAGTAAAGGGTCTGAATGCCAATTTAAATAAGGTATTTTTTTTAAATGTAAATGTTTATTTCTAAAAACCTGTTTTTGCCTTGTCATTAAGGGGTATTGTGTGTAGATTGATGAGGATTTATTTAATCAATTTTAGAATAAGGCTGTAACGTAACAAAATGCAGAACAAGGGAAGGGGTCTGAATGCTTTCTGAATGCGCTGTAAGTAACTCTAAATGAAGCATATCTGTGTCTATACTATAAACATACTATAAATATAAACATACATACTATAAATAATGCCATGGAATTCTGAGCAACTCTTGCCTGCTAAAAGAGCTAGTGTAGCCCACAGCCATTTGGATTAGCCAGATCAGGACCTAACATAAAGACAACTCAGAGTATGCTATTCTATTCTTCTGTAATAGACTACATTTTCTTCATATCATGCTTCTTTAGACCTTTCTAAAATAAATAATGGATTTATTGTGAAGGTGTAGGCTATGTTACATGGGTTTATTAGACTTTTTACATAACCCATTAAATCCAATCAAATCAAGTGTTATTTGTCACGTGCTGAATACAACAGGTGTAGTAGACCTCACAGTGAAATGCTGAATACAATAGGTTACCAATAAATGTTTACTTACAAGCCCTTAACCAACAATACAGTTTAAAAAAATAGAGTTAAAAATATATTTACTAAATAAACGAAAGTAAAAAATAAAATAAAATGTAACACCGGGGGAACCGGTACAGAGTCAATGTGCAGGGGTACATGTTAGTAATGAGGCTATATACAGGGGGTACCAGTACAAAGTCAATGTGCAGGGGTACATGTTAGTAATGAGGCTATATACAGGGGGTACCGATACAGAGTCAATGTGCAGGGGTACAGATTAGTTGAGGTAATTTGTACATGTAGGTAGGGGTAAAGTGACTATGCATGGATAATGAACAGCGAGTAGCAGCAGTGTAAAAACAAAATACTCCACGTGGCCATTTGATAAATTGTTCAGCAGCCTTATGGTTTGGGGGTAGAAGCTGTTGCCGCTTGCCGTGAGGTAGCAGAGAGAACAGTCTATGACAGGTGTGACTGGAGTCTTACCCCCTAAACCCTAACCTCTAACCCTTACCCCCTAAACCCTAACTTCTAACCCTTACCTACAACACGCCCAACCACAAAGATTTACACAGTATTTGTTTCCTTACCCCTAACTCACACCTACAACAAGCCCATCCACCAAGATGAAATGTTTGTTCCCTAACCCCTACCCCCTAAACCCTAACCTCTAACCCTTACCCCCTAAACCCTAACTTCTAACCCTTACCTACAACACGCCCAACCACAAAGATTTACACAGTATTTGTTTCCTTACCCCTAACTCACACCTACAACAAGCCCATCCACCAAGATGAAATGTTTGTTCCCTAACCCTTACCCCCTAAACCCTAACCTCTAACCCTTACCCCCTAAACCCTAACTTCTAACCCTTACCTACAACACGCCCAACCACAAAGATTTACACAGTAGTCGTTTCCTTACCCTTAACTCACACCTACAACAGGCCCAAACACCAAGACTAACTGCTCGTTCCCTAACCCCTACCCCCTAAGCCCTACCTACAACATTCCCAACCACCAAGACTAACTGCTCGTTCCCTAACCCCTACCCCCTAAGCCCTACCTACAACATTCCCAACCACCAAGACTAACTGCTCGTTCCCTAACCCCTACCCCCTAAGCCCTACCTACAACATTCCCAACCACCAAGACTAACTGCTCGTTCCCTAACCCCTACCCCCTAAGCCCTACCTACAACATTCCCAACCACCAAGACTAACTGCTCGTTCCCTAACCCCTACCCCCTAAGCCCTACCTACAACATTCCCAACCACCAAGACTACCTGTTTTTGTTCCCTAACACCTACCTACCCTCCAACCGAGACTGCCTATTCGTTCCCTAACCCCACCTACCCTCCAACCGAGACTGCCTATTCGTTCCCTAACCCCACCTACCCTCCAAC
Source organism: Oncorhynchus clarkii lewisi (assembly GCF_045791955.1). Lineage (NCBI taxonomy): Eukaryota > Metazoa > Chordata > Actinopteri > Salmoniformes > Salmonidae > Oncorhynchus > Oncorhynchus clarkii. The sequence continues at coordinate 64,982,807 of NC_092165.1, forward strand.
CGAGGCTGCCTGTTTGTTCCCTACCCTCTAACCTCTAACCCCTGATCTCTAACCCCTTCCTACAACATGGCCAACCACCAAGATTTACACAGTATTCAATAAATCAAGTCGATCTGCTACATCTATGATTTACTAAATAACTGAATCACTTTAAAAATATTATGTTTTAGCATAGTACCCTTGATAAATTAATGACCGTCTGTTATTGATTTTCACTTTAGGATGGAAAAATAGATCTCAGCTTTTTCACCGCAGACTGTTTCCACTTCAGAGTGAAGGGCCACGAGGAGCTGGCCAAGGGTTTATGGAACAACATGGTGAGTTAGGGGTTAAGGCTAGGAGGTGGACAGGGGACTATGGAACAACATGGTGAGTTAGGGGTTAAGGTTATGTGCTGGCCAAGGGACAATGAAACCACATGGTGAGTTAGGGGTTAAGGTTAGGAGCTGGCCAAGGGACGATGAAACAACATGGTGAGTTAGGGGTTAGGGGGTTAGGATTTAGGGGTTTGGGTTAGCAGTTGGGACTATGAAACAACATGGTGAGTTAGGGGTTAGGTTAAAGGGTTAAGGTTAGGAGCTGGCCAAGGGACTATGAAACAACATGGTGAGTTAGCGGTTAGGGGTTAAGGGGTTAGGATTTAGGGGTTTGGGTTAGCAGTTGGGACTATGAAACAACATGGTGAGTTAGGGGTTAAGGGGTTAGGATGTAGGGGTTTGGGTTAGCAGTTGGGACTATGAAACCACATGGTGAACCCTCTTAACCTTTCTATGTTAAATAACGGTATGGGAAAATATTGCATACATTTTTTTGCGAAGAGAACACCGAGGTGTGTTTTGTTAATTTGAGCATGTCCTCCCATTTTTTTCCAGTTCCAACCGGAGGGACAAAAAGAGTTGGTGTACACATTCTCAAACCCTGTCAAACTCATCTGCCCACCCAAGGTACTTGTATTGTATTTATTATGGATCCACATTAGTTCCTACCGAGGTAGCAGCTACTCTTCCTGGGGTTTATTATGGATCCCCATTAGTTCCTGCCAAGGCAGCAGCTACTCTTCCTAGGGTTTATTATGGGTCCCCATTAGTTCCTGCCAAGGTAGCAGCTACTCTTCCTGGGATCCTGCAAAATTAAGACAGTCCTATACAATTTAAAAAACAACAGATTTCACAACAAATTAAGTGTTACTCTACTACCACCTATCTACAACACAAAATGTGTACGTGTGTATAGTGCATATGTTATAGTGTGTGTGTGTGTGTGTATGTGTACAGTATGCATGTGTCTGTGTGTGTGTCTCTAAGATGGCGCAAACAGACATGACCGCTCTGCTTCTGGCTCCAAAGCAACTTTGCAGTATTTTTTTTTATTTTTGTGTTATGTCTAACGTTATTGGCCCAGAACGTTTTTTGCATTATTAGATTCAACCAGAAATAACTTTTGGATATCAGAGCGATGGTAATTCACCAACATTCCGACCAGAAGTTTGACCGAATTGTTCGTACCCCCCAAGGCAATTGAACTTATCTCAGACGCTGCTCCAAAATGCAGCCTTCGGAAAAGAGGTTTTCGGAGTGGACTTCTAGTTCGACTCAGGAGGCGTGCACACCATCCACCGCTTCTGAGTACAGTGCCTTGCGAAAGTATTCGGGCCCCTTGAACTTTGCGATCTTTTGCCACATTTCAGGCTTCAAACATAAAGATATAAAACTGTATTTTTTTTGTGAAGAATCAACAACAAGTGGGACACAATCATGAAGTGGAACGACATTTATTGGATATTTCAAACTTTTTTAACAAATCAAAAACTGAAAAATTGGGCGTGCAAAATTATTCAGCCCCTTTACTTTCAGTGCAGCAAACTCTCTCCAGAAGTTCAGTGAGGATCTCTGAATGATCCAATGTTGACCTAAATGACTAATGATGATAAATACAATCCACCTGTGTGTAATCAAGTCTCCGTATAAATGCACCTGCACTGTGATAGTCTCAGAGGTCCGTTAAAAGCGCAGAGAGCATCATGAAGAACAAGGAACACACCAGGCAGGTCCGAGATACTGTTGTGAAGAAGTTTAAAGCCGGATTTGGATACAAAAAGATTTCCCAAGCTTTAAACATCCCAAGGAGCACTGTGCAAGCGATAATATTGAAATGGAAGGAGTATCAGACCACTGCAAATCTACCAAGACCTGGCCGTCCCTCTAAACGTTCAGCTCATACAAGGAGAAGACTGATCAGAGATGCAGCCAAGAGGCCCATGATCACTCTGGATGAACTGCAGAGATCTACAGCTGAGGTGGGAGACTCTGTCCATAGGACAACAATCAGTCGTATATTGCACAAATCTGGCCTTTATGGAAGAGTGGCAAGAAGAAAGCCATTTCTTAAAGATATCCATAAAAAGTGTTGTTTCAAGTTTGCCACAAGCCACCTGGGAGACACACCAAACATGTGGAAGAAGGTGCTCTGGTCAGATGAAACCAAAATTGAACTTTTTGGCAACAATGCAAAACGTTATGTTTGGCGTAAAAGCAACACAGCTGAACACACCATCCCCACTGTCAAACATGGTGGTGGCAGCATCATGGTTTGGGCCTGCTTTTCTTCAGCAGGGACAGGGAAGATGGTTAAAATTGATGGGAAGATGGATGGAGCCAAATACAGGACCATTCTGGAAGAAAACCTGATGGAGTCTGCAAAAGACCTGAGACTGGGACAGAGATTTGTCTTCCAACAAGACAATGATCCAAAACATAAAGCAAAATCTACAATGGAATGGTTCAAAAATAAACATATCCAGGTGTTAGAATGGCCAAGTTAAAGTCCAGACCTGAATCCAATCGAGAATCTGTGTAAAGAACTGAAAACTGCTGTTCACAAATGCTCTCCATCCAACCTCACTGAGCTCGAGCTGTTTTGCAAGGAGGAATGGGAAAAAATGTCAGTCTCTCGATGTGCAAAACTGATAGAGACATACCCCAAGCGACTTACAGCTGTAATCGCAGCAAAAGGTGGCGCTACAAAGTATTAACTTAAGGGGGCTGAATAATTTTGCACGCCCAATTTTTCAGTTTTTGATTTGTTAAAAAAGTTTGAAATATCCAATAAATGTCGTTCCACTTCATGATTGTGTCCCACTTGTTGTTGATTCTTCACCAAAAAATACAGTTTTATATCTTTATGTTTGAAGCCTGAAATGTGGCAAAAGGTCGCAAAGTTCAAGGGGGCCGAATACTTTCGCAAGGCACTGTATATTACTCACTAATGTTCAGTCTCTGGAAAATAAAGTAGATGAACTCAGGGCGAGGATCTATATCTATATCCGGAGAGAGCCAGCTATGTTCTCGGTACATTGCGCAGACAGCAATAAAGAACTCTCCAGGAAGAAGAAAGGTGTATGTTTCATGATTAACTACTCATGGTGTGATTGTCGTAATGTACAGAAACTGAAGTCCTTTTGTTCACCTAGAATACCTCACAATCAAATACTAACCGTGTTACCTCCCAAGAGAATTCTCTTCGGTTATATTAACAGCCCATGTATATTCCCCCTCAAGCCGATACCACGACGGCCCTCAAAGAACTACAGTGGACTTTGTGTAAACTGGAAACCACATATCCCGAAGCCACAATTATTTATAGCTGGGAACTTTTAATAAAGAAAATCTGAGGAAAACTCTACCGAAGTTCTATCAACACATTGCTTGTAGTGCTTCAAAAACTCTCAACCATTGTTCCATTCCCTTCCGGGATGGCTGCGAGGCACGACCCCAACCTGCCTTCGGGAAATCAGATCACGACTCCATTCTGCTCCTCCCTTCTTATAGGCATGAGGATTGTTTTTATCACATTGACTGGGATATCAATCAATCAGTCAAATGTATTTATAAAGCCCTTCTTACATCAGCTGATGTCACAAAGTGCTGTATAGAAACCCAGCATAAAACCTCAAACAGCAAGTAATACAGGTGTAGAAACACGGTGGCTAGGAAAAACTAGGGGAGGGGAGAGAGGGAGAGGGAGAGAGAGAGAGAAGGTGTATTTTTTTCTGATTTTACTGCTTGCTTCAGTTACTTGATGTGGAATAGAGTTCCATGTAGTCATGGCTATATGTAGTACTGTGTGCCTTCCATAGTCTGTTCTGGACTTGGGGACTGTGAAGAGACCTCTGGTGGCATGTCTTGTGGGGTATGCATGGGTCTAACCCTAACAAACAGCTCAGTGAATTCAACATGTCATTATTTCTCACAAAGACCAGCAGTGGTGAAGTCCATCTCTCCTCCGCTTTGAACCAGGAGAGATTGACCTGCATATTATTCATGTTAGCTCTCCGTGTATATTTTAGGGCCAGTCGTGCTGCCCTGTTCTGAGCCAATTGTGATTTTCAGAGGTCCCTCTTTGTGGCACTTGACCACACGACTGACCAGTAGTCCAGGTGCTACAAAACTAGGGCCTGTAGGACCTGCCTTGTTGACAGTGCTGTTAAGAAGGCAGAGCAACGCTATATTATAGACAGACTTCTCCTCATCTTAGCTGTTGTATCAACATGTTTTGACCATGACAGTTTAGAATCCAGGGTTACAACAAGTAGTTTAGTCACCTCAACATGCTCAATTTCTACAATGAGTTGTCATAATGTTGCATCAAATGTACATTATCCTATGGGCATTGGGAGACACAATGTAATTAACTTAATTTATGTCCCTCTAACTGCCCTTCATGGCTCTGTTGATCCTGCAGCTATTGAATGCAGTAATCTTGTGCCTATGAACCAGAGATACAGTGGGGAGAACAAGTATTTGATACACTGCCGATTTTGCAGGTTTTCCTACTTACAAAGCATGTAGAGGCCTGTAATTTATATCATGGGTACACTTCAACAAAAATCCAGAAAATCACATTGTATGATTTTTAAGTAATTAATTTGCATTTTATTGCATGACATAAGTATTTGATCACCTACCAACCAGTATGAATTCCGGCTCTCACAGACCTGTTAGTTTTTCTTTAAGAAGCCCTCCTGTTCTCCACTCATTACCTGTATTAACTGCACCTGTTTGAACTCGTATAAAATAAAATGTAAAATAAAATATAAAATACACCTCAATCAAACAGACTCCAACCTCTCCACAATGGCCAAGACCAGAGAGCTGTGTAAGGACATCAGGGATAAAATTGTACACCTGCACAAGGCTAGGATGGGCTACAGTACATTAGGCAGGCAGCTTGGTGAGAAGGCAACAACTGTTGGCGCAATTAATAAAAAATGGAAGAAGTTCAATATGACGGTCAATCACCCTCGGTCTGGGGCTCCATGCAAGATCTCACCTCGTGGGGCATCAATGATCATGAGGGAGGTGAGGGATCAGCCCAGAACTACACGGCAGGACCTGGTCAATGACCTGAAGAGAGCTGGGACCACAGTTTAAAAAAAAAAACAGTAACACACTACGCCGTCATGGAGCCAGCACATGTTCAGGCCTGTCTGAAGTTTGCCAATGACCATCTGGATGATGCAGAGGAGGAATGGGAGAAGGTCATGTGGTCTGATGATACAAAAATAGAGCTTTTTGGGCTAAACTCCACTCGCCGTGTTTGGAGGAAGAAGAAGGATGAGGACAACCCCAATAACACCATCCCAACCGTGAAGCATGGAGGTGGAAACATCATTCTTTGGGATGCTTTTCTACAAAGGGGACAGGACGACTGCACCGTATTGAGGGGAGGATGGATGGGGCCATGTATCGCGAGATCTTGGCCAACAACCTCCGTCCCTCAGTAAGAGCATTGTCGTGGCTGGGTCTTCCAGCATGACAATGACCCGAAACACACAGCCAGGGCAAAGAGTGGCTCCGTAAGAAGCATCTCAAGGTCCTGGAGTGGCCTAGCCAGTCTCCAGACCTGAACCCAATAGAAAATCTTTGGAGGGAGCTGAAAGTCCGTATTACCTAGCGACAGCCCCGAAACCTGAAGGATCTGGAGAAGGTCTGTATGGAGGAGTGGGCCAAAATCCCTGCTGCAGTGTGCGTAAACCTGGTCAAGAACTACAGGAAACGTATGATCTCTGTAATTGCAAACAAAGATTTCTGTATCAAATATTAAGTTCTGCTTTTCTGATGTATCAAATACTTATGTCATGCAATATAATGCAAATTAATTACTTAAAAATCATACAATGTGATTTTCTGTATTTTTGTTTTAGATTCCATCTCTCACAGTTGAAGTGTACCTATGATAAAAAATTACAGACCTCTACATGCTTTGTAAGTAGGAAAACCTGCAAAATCGGCAGTGTATCAACTACTTGTTCTCCCCACTGTATACTGTTAGCACTGAGGTGGTGTGCACTAGTAGGAAGTCCACTGTGTGCAGCTCACCCTGCACTATCAGCTCCAATATAAATAACATGAGTCAGTGTACTTCTGATAAGTTTCCCAGTAAAGCATTAAACACAATCAAGCAACCCAGAAAAGTGCTAAAAATAGCCCATATTAACACGCGGCCTAAGAAACAAGGTCCATGAAGTCAATAACTTGCTTGTAACGGATCACATTCCTATTCTGAATATTTCTGAAACTCACTTAGATAATATCTTTAATGATACAGTGGTAGCAATACATGGTTATAACATCTACTGAAAAGACAACAATGAAAATGGGGGCTGTGTTGCGGTCTATATTCAGAACCACATTCCTGTAAAGCTTAAAGACAATATAGTGTTAAATAACTTTGAAGTAATATGGCTACATGTTAATTTTCCTCACCTTAAACCCATTCTGGTGGGAAGCTGCTCTATAATCCAGGTACAGTCAGTATCTGGATAATACGTCTGAAATGCTTGATAATGTACAGTGGTTCTTCCTTTATTAAAAGTTGCATCGTACTGCAGCACAGCTTGCGGGCTGCCACAATTCTATGGAACGTTATTTAAGTGTCGGCCATTGTTGCCATTAATGGTAGTTAGTGCTACTGTGGTTGTTTTGGCATAACTTACTTTTTGGCATAAAGGCCTACTTAAATATACAGTACATCAATCACTCATGAATTTGTCACACAGCATACGAGTCATGTCTTTAAATAGAGTCAAGCATTTTAGTTATACAACTAACACATTTTACAATCACGGCTAAAGTGATTTAATTAAGGGTTTCCGTTAGGAATATATGGCGCTGTACAACGTAACAGGTCGGGAGTAGGCCTGGGCTACTAAGTGACAGAGTGAAAAGCAAAATAATCTTTACATTTCCACATAAAAATCTCATTGATTTATAAAGACCAGGCCCCATGCTCTGTCATTCAGTGAAATTTATTTGCCTCGCAAACACCCATGAATACTGTACATTTGAAGTCCCTAAACTCGGCAAGAGTCTATTGTCCTGCTGATAGCCCATCAAGGGTAGATGGCTTCTAGCCCATCAAGGACACATTGTTTGTAGAGTTCACAAACAGGAACTGGAGTTCCAGAGCTCACGTGTGGATTGTGACTCCATGCCAGGCACAATAATAAATTCCCCCATTGTATTTACCCAAGATCTCTCTAAACTCCAGGACCACTGACAGCTTTTGTTGTTGTTACCTGATGCAGGACTCTATTGCCAGAGAGGAGAGACTCTCAGACTGAAAACGCCTCCATTAATTTACAGAAAGATAGTCAATTTGTGCCACAGTTTAGACTACCGATATATCAGCGTTCTAACTCCCCCTTGTGATAGTGTGGTGTAATAACAGAATGCCACCATCTACCACTAACCGTAGCGGCATAAACTCAAAACTTTTAAAGTAAGAGCCACTGTATTTTATATCAACAGAGAAGTATATTTTCAGGGTGATTTTAAATATTGACTGGCTCTCAACAAGCTGCCCATTCCAGATTTTTTTTTAAACTGTAACCAGTGCCTGCAACCTGCTTCAGGTTGTCGGTCAACCTATCAGGGTATTTACAAACAGCACAGGAATGAAATCATCATGTATTGATCATATCTTTACTAATGCTGCAGAAATGTGGTTTAAAGCTGTACCAAAATCCATAGGATGTACTGATCACAATATAGTAGCCATATCCAGGAAAACCAAAGTTCTCAAGGCTGAGCCTAATATATTCTAAAAGAGTTCATACAATACATTTTGTTGTGATTCATATGTTGATGATGTAAAGAACATTTGCTGGTCTGTGGTGTGTAATGAGAAGCAACCAGACGGTGCACTTGACACATTTATGAAATGTATTATTTCAGTTACTTATTTATTTATTTTATTTCACCTTCATTTAGAAGGTTGGCTAGTTGAGAACAAGTTCTCAAGTTCTGCAACTGCGACCTGGCCAAGATAAAGCAAAGCAGTTCGACACATACAACAACACAGAGTTACACATGGAATAAACAAAACATACAATCAATAATACAGTAGAAAAATCTATATACAGCATGTGCAAATGAGGTAAGATAAGGGAGGTAAGGCAATAAATAGGCCGTAGTGGCAAAGTAATTAAAATATAGCATTTAAACACTGGAATGGTAGGATGTGCAGAAGATGAATGAATGTGCAAGTAGAGATACTGGGGTGCAAAGGAGCAAGATAAATAAATATATACAGTATAGGGATGAGGTAGATAGATGGGCTGTTTACAGATGGGCTATGTACAGGTGCAGTGATCTGTGAGCTGCTCTGACAGCTGGTGCTTAAGGTATGTGAGGGAGATGTGAGTCTCCAGCATCAGTGATTTTTGCAGTTTGTTCCAGTCATTGGCAGCAGAGAACTAGAAGGAAAGGCAACCAAAGGAGGAATTGGCTTTGTGGGTGACCAGAGAGATATACCTGCTGGAGCACGTGCTACGAGTGGGTGCTGCTATGGTGACCAGTGAACTGAGATAAGGCGGAGCTTTACCTAGCAGAGACTTGTAGATAACCTGTAGCCAGTGGGTTTGGTGACGAGTATGAAGCGAAGGCCAACCAACGAGAGCGTACAGCTCGCAGTGGTGGGTAGTGTATGGGGCTTTGGTGACAAAACGGATAGCACTGTGATAGACTCTATCCAATTTGTTGAGTAGAATGTTGGAGGCTTTTTAATAGATGACATTGCCGAAATTGAGGACCGGTAGGATGGTCAGTTTTATGAGGGTATGTTTGGCAGCATGAGTGAAGGATGCTTTGTTGTGATATAGGAAGCCGATTCTAGATTTAATTTTGGATTGGAGATGCTTAATATGAGTTTGGAAGGAGAGTTTACAGTCTAACCAGACACAAGTATTTGTAGTTGTCCAAGTATTCTATGTCAGAGCCGTCCAGAGTAGTGATGCGGGCAGGTGCGGGCAGTGATCGATTGAATAGCAAGCATTTAGTTTTACTTGCATTTAAGAGCAGTTGGAGGCCACGGAAGGAGAGTTGTATGGCATTGAAGCTCGTCTGGAGGTTAGTTAACACAGTGTCCAAGGAGGGGCCAGAAGTATACAGAATGATGTTGTCTGCGTAGAGGTGGATCAGAGAATCACCAGCAGCAAGCGCGACATCATTGATGTATAAAGAGAAGAGTCGGCCTGAGATTTGAACCCTGTGGCATCCCCATAGAGACTGCCAGAGGTCCGGACAACAGGCCCTCCGATTTGACACACTGAACTCTATCAGAGAAGTAGTTGGTAAACCAGGCGAGGCAATCATTTGAGAAACCAAGGCTGTCGAGTCTGCCAATAAGAATGTTGTGATTGACAGTCGAAAGCCTTGGCCAGGTCGATGAATACGGCTGCACAGTAATGTCTCTTATCGATGGCGGTTATGAGCGTGGCTGAGGTGCACCCATGACCAGCTCTGAAACCAGATTGTATAGTGGAGAAGGTACGGTGGGATTCGAAATGGTCGGTTATCTGTTTGTTAACTTGGCTTTCGAAGACCTTAGAAAGACAGGGTAGGAAAGATAAAGGTTTGTAGCAGTTTGGGTCTAGAGTTTCTCCCCCTTTGAAGAGGGTGATGACCGTGGCAGCTTTCCAATTTTTGCGATCTCAGACGATACGAAAGAGAGGTTGAACAGGCTAGTAACAGGGGTTGCAACAATTTCAGAAGATAATTTTGGAGAGGGTCCAGATTGTCTAGCCCGGCTGATTTGTAGGGGTCCAGATTTTGCAGCTCTTTCAGCACATTAGCTATCTGGATTTGGGTGAAGGAGAAATGGTGGAGGCATTGGTGAGTTGCTGTGGAGGGTGCCGGGCAGTTGACAGGGGTAGGGGTAGCCAGGTGGAAAGCATGGCCAGCCGTAGAGAAATGCTTATTGAAATTCTCAATTATAGTGGGTTTATCGGTGGTAAGTGTTTCCTAGCCTCAAAGCTGTGGGCAGCTGGGAGGAGGTTATTTTATTCTCCATGGACTTTACAGTGTTCCAGAACTTTTTTGAGTTTGTACTACAGGATGCAAATTTCTGTTTGAAAAGCTAGCCATAGCTTTCCTAACTGCCTGTGTATATTTGTTCCTAACTTCCCTGAAAAGTTGCATATCACTGGGGCTATTCGATGCTAATGCAGAATGCCACAGAATGTTTTTGTGCTGGTCAAGGGCAGACAGGTCTGGAGTGAACCAAGGACTATATCTATTCCTAGTTCTAAATGTTTTGAATGGGGCATGCTTCTTTATTAAGATGGTGAGGATGGCACTTTTAAAGAATAACCAGGCATCCTCTACTGATGGGATGAGGTCAATGTCATTCCAGGATACCCCGGCCAGGTTGATTAGAAAGGCCTGCTCGCAGAATTGTTTCAGGGAGAGTTTGACAGTGATGAGGGGTGGTTGTTTGGTCGCAGACCCATTACGGATGCAGGCAATGAGGCAGTGATCGCTGAGATATTGATTGAAACCAGCAGAGGTGTATTTGGAGGGGGAGTTAGTTAGGATGACATCTATGAGGGTGCCCGTGTTTACGGATTTGGAGTTGTACCTGGTAGGTTCATTGATAATTTGTGTGAGATTGAGGGCATCAGGCTTAGATTGTAGGATAGCCGGGGTGTTAAGCATGTCCCAGTTTAGGTCACCTAGTAGCACGAGCTCAGAAGATGGATGGGGGGCAATCGGTTCACATATGGTGTCGAGGCCACAGTTGGGGGCAGAGGGTGGTCTATAGCAAGAGGCAACAGTGAGAGACTTGTTTCTGGAAAGGTGAATTTTTAGAAGTAGAAGCTCGAATTGTTTGGGTACAGACCTGGATAGTAAGACAGAACTCTGCAGGCTATCTTTGCAATTAGATTGCAACACTGCCCCCTTTGGCAGTTCTATCTTGGCGGAAAATTTTATAGTTAGGGATGAAGATTTCAGGGTTTTTGGTGGTTTTCCTAAGCCAGGATTCAGACACGGCTAAGACATCCGTGTTGGCAGAGTGTGCTAAAGCAGTGAGTAGAACAAACTTAGGGAGTAGGCATGAAACCAAGGCTTTAACGGTTACAGAAGTCAACAAATGAGAGCACCTGGGGAGTGGGAGTGGAGCTAGGCACTGCAGGACCTGGATTAACCTCTACATCACCAGAGGAACAGGAGAAGTAGGAGAAGTAGGATAAGGGTACGGCTAAAGGCTATACGAACTGGCCGTTTAGCAGGTTCGGAACAGAGAGTAAAAAGAGCAGGTTTCTTGGAACGATAGCATAGATTCAAGGCATAGTGTACAGATAAAGGTAAGGTAGGATGTGAGTACATTGGAGGTAAACCCAGGCATTGAGTAATGATGAGAGAGATATAGTCTCTAGTGACGTTTAAACCAGGTGATGTCATCGCATGTGTTGGAGGTGGAACGACATGGTTGGTTAAGGCATTTTGAGCAGGGCTAGAGGCTCTACAGTGAAATAAGACAGTAATCACTAACCAGGACAGTAATGGACGAGGCATATTGATATTAGAGAGAGGCATGCGTAGCCAAGTGAACATATGGGTCCAGTGAGTGGTTGGGCTGGTTGGGGGCACGGCGATTCAGACAGTTAGCAGGCCGGTGCTAACAAGCTAGCAGTTAGTAGGCCGGGGATAACAAGCTAGCAGTTAGCAGACCGAGGAAAGCAAGCTAGCAGTTAGTAGACCGGGGCTAGCAAGTTAGCAGAAGGGTCTATGGGGGACGTCGCGATGGAGGTAAGTCTGTTTTTGCCTCTTCGTGCGGTGACGTCGATAGACCAGTCGTGGATTAGTAGGGTTCCAAGTAGCTCTAGGTAGCTAACAGGCCGCGGTTAGCAGAATGGGCCTGTTGGAATCCTTGGGCAGATTATGTCGGTATTCCATGTCGGTATCCGTGCCCCTTACCGGCAGTATAAGGGGTCCGGATATTGTAACCTGGGAGTGGGCTTCGGTGGTAGCCCAGGAGCCCTAGCCAGGCTAATTGGTGCTTGCTCCAGGATGGAAATGCTAGCCAGGAGTAGTCACCCGGGATTGCGGTTAGCTAGTTTCGAAGATCCAGATGAAAATGTTCAGAGTTTGAGGTAGGAAAAAACATAGGTCCGTTATGCTCTGGTTTGAGTCACGTTGTACGAACTGGCGAGAGCTTTCCGAGCTAAAGGTTAGCTGATGACCGCTAGCAATGGTTTCCTGACTGATAGCTGGTAGTTAGCTGGCTAGCTTCAGTTGAGGGATTCCAGATCCGAAGTAAATATAAATACTTTAGAAAAAAAAGCAGATCCACGCCACATTGGGTGAGGCGGGTTGCAGGAGAGTATTTAGAAGTTGAGGTTTAGGAAAATATTTTAAAAAGATATGCGAAGAAAAGGATATATACAGGGACACAACAGGACAAAGACAAAAGACTACACCATCTTGGATTTAATAAGGACTGATGAGGAATTTAAAACTTGTATGGTTGAGAGGGATGAGACAAAAGGTATGGCAAATGAGTCTGGCAGCCCAATTGATTGGCAAACTTTTTTCAATCTTTACTAATGAATGTATGTAGATGACTCAACACTACACACGTCAGCGACTACAGCAACTGAAATGACTGCAACACTCAACAAAGAGCTGCAGTTAGTTTCGGAATGTGTAGCAAGGAATAAGTTAACCCTAAATATTTCCAAAAGTAAAAACATTGTATTTGGGACATATCATTCACTAAACCCTAAACCTCAACTACATCTAGTAATGAATAATGTGGAAATTGAGCAAGTTGAGGTGACTTAACTGCTTGGAGTAATCCTGGATAGTAAACTGTCAGGGTCAAAACATATTGATTCAACAGTAGCTAAAATGGGGAGAAGTCTGTCCATAATAAAGCGCTGCTCTGCCTTCTTAAAAACACAAGGCAGGTCCTACAGGCCCTAGTTTTGTCGCACCTAGACTACTGTTCAGACGTGTGGTCAGGTGCCACAAAGAAAAATCAATTGAAGAATAACATAAAATGCTAACAATTGGTACCGTGACCCAGATGATTTGATCTGAATGACAACAAGAAAAATGTATCAAATGTGTGTTGATCCAAATCAAATCAAATTTTATTTGTCACATACACATGGTTAGCAGATGTTAATGCTAGTGTAGTGAAATGCTTGTGCTTCTAGTTCCGACAATGCAGAAATAACCAACGAGTAATCTAACTAACAATTCCAAAACTACTACCTTATACACACAAGTGTAAAGGGATAAAGAATATGTACATAAAGTCACTTCACAGTCCCCAAGTCGAGATCAGACTATGGAGGCACACAGTACTACATAGAGCCATGACTACATGGAACTCTATACCACAGTACTACATAGAGCCATGACTACATGGAACTCTATTCCACATCAGGTAAATGATGCAGCAGTAGAATTAGGTTTATAAAACGGGTAAAAATACACCTTATGGAACAACGGGGACTGTGGAGAGACCCATACGGGGCAGCAGGGTAGCCTAGTGGTTAGAGAGTTGGACTAGTACCCAGAAGGTTGCAAGTTCAAACCCCCTAGCTGACCAGGTACAAATCTTTAGTTCTGCCCCTGAACAGGCAGTTAACCCACTGTTCCTAGGCCATCATTGAAAATAAGAATTTGTTCTTAACTGACTTGCCTAGTTAAATTAAAAAGGTACAGATACATACGCAAATATTGTGTAATAATGTCATATGATGTACTGTTTTATCTTTTCTTTTATATGTAATGTAAGTGCTTTAATATGTTTGGTACCCAGGAAGAGCTGGAAGAGCTGCCTTGGCAATGGGGATCTCTAATAAATGCAAACCCGATATATTTTACAGTAGGCCCTATGTCAGCTCTGTTTTCCACAGTAGGCCCCATGTCAACCCTATATATTTTGCATAGGCCCCATGTCAACCCTATATATTTTGCATAGGCTCAATGTCAGCCCTATATATTTTACAGTAGGCCCTATGTCTACCCTATGTCAGCCCTATGTGTTTTACAGTAGCACCCATGTCACCCCTATGGCAGGTCTATGTATTTTACAGTAGGCCCTACGTCAACCCTATGTCTTCCACAGTAGGCCCCATGTCAACCCTATGTCAGCCCTATATATTTTAAAGTAGGCCCAATGTCAGCTCTGTCTTCCACATTAGGCCCCATGTCAACCCTATGTCAGCCCTATATATTTTAAAGTAGGCCCAATGTCATCCCTGTCTTCCACAGTAGGCCCCATGTCAACCCTATGTCATCCCTGTCTTCCACAGTAGGCCCTATATCAACCCTATGTCAGCTCTGTCTTCCACATTAGGCCCCATGTCACCCCTATGTCAGCCCTATATATTTTAAAGTAGGCCCAATGTCAGCTCTGTCTTCCACATTAGGCCCCATGTCACCCCTATGTCAGCGCTATATATTTTAAAGTAGGCCCTATGTCAGCTCTGTCTTCCACATTAGGCCCCATGTCACCCCTATGTCAGCCCTATATATTTTAAAGTAGGCCCAATGTCAGCTCTGTCTTCCACATTAGGCCCTATATCAACCCTATGTCAGCTCTGTCTTCCACATTAGGCCCCATGTCAACCCTATGTCAGCCCTATATATTTTAAAGTAGGCCCAATGTCAGCTCTGTCTTCCACATTAGGCCCCATGTCACCCCTATGTCAGCGCTATGTATTTTACAGTAGGCCCTATGTCATCCCTATGTCATCCCTGTCTTCCACAGTAGGCCCCATGTCAACCCTATGTCAGCGCTATGTATTTTACAGTAGGCCCTATGTCATCCCTATGTCAGCTCTGTCTTCCACATTAGGCCCCATGTCAACCCTATGTCAGCCCTATATATTTTAAAGTAGGCCCAATGTCAGCTCTGTCTTCCACATTAGGCCCCATGTCACCCCTATGTCAGCCCTATATATTTTAAAGTAGGCCCTATGTCAGCTCTGTCTTCCACATTAGGCCCCATGTCACCCCTATGTCAGCCCTATATATTTTAAAGTAGGCCCAATGTCAGCTCTGTCTTCCACATTAGGCCCCATGTCACCCCTATGTCAGCCCTATATATTTTAAAGTAGGCCCTATGTCAGCTCTGTCTTCCACATTAGGCCCCATGTCACCCCTATGTCAGCGCTATATATTTTACAGTAGGCCCTATGTCATCCCTGTCTTCCACAGTAGGCCCTATATCAACCCTATGTCAGCTCTGTGTTTTACGGTAGCCTCCATGTCATCCCTACATCAGCCCTATACATTTTAAAGTAGGCCCCATGTCACCCCTATAAAAGCCCTATATATTTTACAGTAGGCCCCCATGTCAATCCTACGTCAGCCCTATACATTTTACAGTAGGTTCCACGTCTTCCACACTAGGCCCCATCTCACCCCTACATCAGCCCTATGTATTTTACAGTAGGCCCCATGTCAACCCTACGTCATCCCTAAATATTTTACAGTAGGCCCCATGTCACCACATGGTAGGTCTATATATTTTACAGTAGGCCCTATGTCACGCCTACATATTTTACATAGGACCTATGTCTTTCACAATAGGCCCCATGTCAACCCTATGTCAGCCCTATATATTTTACATAGGCCCTATGTCAACCCTATGTATTTAACATAGGCCCTGTCTTTGAATCTCAAATTAGTCTTAAGTGAGATGTATGAACTAATGAATTGAAGACATTCACAACTGTCTGTTAATGGGGATGTTTTGTGATTTAGGACCATCCTTACATCTACACAAGACCCAGAGCTGTGTCTGCAGGACCACCACTGACCCTCCACATGCCCATGGTCATCTCCCTTCTACTCCTTACAATGTCTGCAATCTACTGATCTACATGACTGTTTCCAATGGGCTGATAATCTACATGACTGTTTCCAATGGGCTGATAATCCACATGACTGTTTCCAATGGGCTGATAATCCACATGACTGTTTCCAATGGGAACAAAGTGAGACAGGGAACAAAGTGAGGAGCAGACAGATATAGAGGGGTAATCAGGGCGTAATCAGAGGGGTAATCAACAAAGTAATGGAGTCCAATATTGCGCAGCTGCGCGTAATGATGGTGACAGGTGTGTGTAATGAAGGGCAGCCTGGCACCCTTGAGCGCCAGAGAGGGGGAGCGGGAGCAAGCGTGACACAGATCAGCTTTGCAATAAATAACTTCAGCCAGACCCCCTTTCACTCGCAGAGGGGAACTGGTGGGGGGTTGACAGCTCACACCTTGTTGTAAATCAAAGACAAGAACATTCAACTATCTCCCTCTTCAAATTCACCAGAGGAATGGAATGTGCCTTTGTCTACACAGACATTTTCCCGACAAAACTTGAAAACGTTCTAAAGCGAATACTGGAACATTATTTCTAACAGAACGTGGTGTCAGAGGCGATCTAAAGAATAATGATGTGATTTGGTTGTTATTTTGTGATGTCATTAAAAATATTATAGAGGAAATACTGTAAATTGAAAAGTATACACAGTACATGTATGAAGTTTCCATCCTCTATGTTGTGTACTAAATATGAACAATTCTGAAAGTGTTTTTGCTAAGAGAGGGATGTGACTGGTAGTGTATTGTAGTCCTTCCTGTGCATGGACAAAATACAAAATTAGGCCTTACTGTTGAATTCAGTCTACATTAATTAAGTAGCAAATTACGTTATACACCAATAGAGCTGTAGGCAAGATTATCGTTGAGACTATGTCTGTGTGTTTCCTTTTGACCCAGAAAGCAGGGAAAGATTGACTCCGGTGTTGTATACCTGACAAAGGGTCAGAGTGTGTAGGATGAATTATTACGTTTCCAGAGCTAGGACATGAGAAAATATATTTGTCAAGTAGTCTCAGCGAGTATTAATTTCTAGAGCTAGGACAAAAGGGTCAGACGATTTAAGGAAATTTGAGAAATATATTTGTTTGTTCCAAAGCGAAGTATTATCTCTCTGTCTATCTCGCTTCAGGAGCGTGAGTAACTTAGACATGGCGAGTATTTCTTTATGTTACCGAGTGTTCTGGTAACGTTGCTAGCAAGAAACGCTGATTGGGTTGAGTGTGAGGCGTTGTTAGTCAACCCCGTTCCCAAATTGAAGGGGAACTTTTTGTGCTTGAACATTCTGGTACAAGAACGGCTAGCTTTGCATTAGAGGCTAAGCTAACAAAGAGAGAGAAGCCATTCTCCTTTGTTTACAGCGAAATCCCACACCTTGTGCGACAGAAGTCCTGCCTTTGCTGGAATCCTGTGTGATTTCAGCTTTCAGGGGTAAGTGACCCCTTGTGGTGAAGTAATTATTTTTGGAGAAAAAAAATCTATTGTGAGGGCAAATGTATTCTCACATCGGTAACAACTGGTTACACTACATAATATCCAACGAATCTCAACTGATTGGATATCATTGTCTCGTTCGATTCAACAAGGAAATTTAAATTGCCAAACAAACCTTTTACCAGGTTGATCACTCATAAGTTAATTTGTTCCTACGAATGAGACATTTTAAACTTGTCAATCTTAACTTAGATACAGCGACGCTTCCAGGTTAATTAAAGTTGAATTCCCTGAGAGCCTATGATTAATCATGAACATTACATTTGTAAGAAGTGTTGACAAGCTGAATGCACCAAGCATGCATACCCCACAAGACATTCCACCAGAGGTCTCGTCACAGTCTCCAAGTCCAGAACAGACTATGGGAGGCACACAGTACAAAGAGCCATGACTACATGGAACTCTATTCCACATCAAGTAACTGATGCAGCAGTAGAATCAGATTTTAAAAAATACACCTTATGGGACAGCGGGGACTGTGAAGAGACACACACAAAGGTACAGACACATGCATACACACGCTAGACATGCCAATGTCAATGAGATGAGTTTGGATTGGTCTGTCATGTAGCATGCTTCTGTCTATAACATGAGCTGCTCAGTATGTGTAGGTAATACTTTCTAACACAGCTTTTTTGAAAGATATCACAAAGAACTGCAAAAAACCTCTTGTCTCCAGATTACATCTTCAAATGAAGGCAACCAGGACATCCATGACAGAGAGGGAAAGGCGTTCACCCATGTAAGAGAGTCTAGCTAGCTACATTTTCAGATAATATGCATTTCTAATTTTGTCAAGAAGTTGTTTTCATTGCAAGTTAAAGCATACTGTTAGCTAGCTAGTAGCCATTTCACTTTATCGTTTACACCTTCTGTATCCTGTGCATGTGACAAATAAACTTTGATTTTATTTGATATAGTGTGTGTTTACCAGAGACGGTAATGTGAAGAAAAACATGACCTGGTTGCTGATGTCATGTAGCCTGCAGTTTTTGTGTTTACACTTTTTCATTAGGACAACGACAACTTTGATGTCGGACGACAATATAATGTTCATGATTTCACTACGACAACTGTCCACAGACATGTCGATAGATGTAGTATAAGCAGTCTGGATATCTTTGGTTGTTTAGTACACACCCATACTCACTCTGTTTAGCTCATGGCCTCACGTGAATCCTTAAAGAGATGGGTGGGGATAAGGTGTAAGTGGGTGTGAAAAATACTGAATGGGTGTAGACAAAGAAGAGCTCTCCAGTAGGTATACCCCAAAAATTCAAGGGCCATTTTCTCAAACGTGGGTTTACAAGTTTATCAACTTTCAAAGCAGAATTACTTTCCCATTGTTCCTTAACTGTAGTGTATGATATACCATTTTCTTTAGCTCTGAGCCTCTACTTTTATCCAATGTAAAAAAAAAGAAAAAACTATTTCAAATTTTGCTACATAAGACCGAATCAAGGCAGTCGGTCACATATGAATGCCATCTGTTACTAGCAAGTTATTTATTTCATGAACCTTGTTTGAGGTCGGGGCTCTGTGCAGGCCAGTCAAGTTCTTCCACACTAATCTCGACAAATAATTTCTGTATGGACCTCGCTTTGTGCACAGGGGCATTCTCATGCTAAAACAGGAAAGGGCCTTCCCCAAACTGTTACCACAAAGTTAGAAGCACAGAATAATTGAGAATGTCATTGTATGCTGTAGCTTTAATATCTCCCTTCACTGGAACTAAGGGGCCTTTCCCACAACATGAAAAACAGCCCCAGACCATTATTCCTCCTCCACCAAACTTTACAGTTGGCACTATGCATTGGGGCAGGTAGCAGGTGGAAACGGAGAAAAGGGGGCCTGATCCCTAAGAAGTTTTAAATATACAATTCACAAGTGATAGGCTAATATTGTCACACATATCAGACAATTATTGATTGAATCTTGTCTTTACATATACTAAATAATATACAGTACCTAATCATTCAAGGATTTTTATTTTTTTACCATTTTCTACTTTGTAGAATAATAGTGAAGACATCAAAAATGAACTAACACATCATGTAGTAACCAAAAAAGCGTTAAACAAATCTATTTTATAGCTCTTCCACACTGGCATCAGTTCCACATAGATAACTATTAGACATGATGTTCTGACAGTCTGCCGGTAGTGAGGAATTCTTCCGTTTCACTGGTTGCACTTCACCGGTGATCTTGTATCGTTTCAGGAACAGTCCTTGAATCGAAGGATATTGCTGCAGCCTCAGACGATAGATTCTGTTACAGTCAAGGGATATTGCTGCAGCCTCAGACGATAGATACTGTTACAGTCAAGGGATATTGCTGCAGCCTCAGACGATAGATTCTCATAGCCTGTAATGGAGGAAACTAAAAAGTGAAATGAGTGACATGTATCCATCGTGACTTTCCCTGGACTTTTACTGCTGACCTCGTTATGAGCTAAACTTGATAAGGACCTTCCCATTTTGGCCCTAATGTGTCTGTCACATATTTCTTTACCATCACCCATTGTCCTGGCACTACGTCATGTCCCCCCTCAGGAGTTATTCCCCATTAGCGAGTTGTTTGCAATAGTTAAGTTTGTCACTCATAAAGTGAACGTCTGCTTTTCTCAAATCTAACGTGCCTGGTATTATCACCTTGTCCATCGTAGTAACTACCGATGCCCAGCCTGCCTCACACCCCCCCTCCACAATGCTTGAACCGTCTGTGTATAAGATAAACTCAGGGTTTTCCAACAAATGACTCTATAAACCCATCAGAGAGCTGATCCAAAACCAACTCACAACAATCGGGTTCAAGTAATGCGGTATCTGGAGGATACATCAGAGTAAATGGATTACATGGTGTCTTTTCAACTATACCCATGTCCCATAGATCTTTAATCACTACTTTAGTAGAGTCCATAGCTTCCTGTTCAACTATACCCATGTCCCATAGATCTTTAATCACTACTTTAGTAGCGTCCATAGCTTCCTGTTCAACTATACCCATGTCCCATAGATCTTTAATCACTACTTTAGTATTGTCCATAGCTTCCTGTTCAACTATACCCATGTCCCATAGATCTTTAATCACTACTTTAGTAGTGTCCATAGCTTCCTGTTCAACTATACCCATGTCCCATAGATCTTTAATCACTACTTTAGTAGTGTCCATAGCTTCCTGTTCAACTATACCCATGTCCCATAGATCTTTAATCACTACTTTAGTAGTGTCCATAGCTTCCTGTTCAACTATACCCATGTCCCATAGATCTTTACTCACTACTTTAGTAGCGTCCATAGCTTCCTGTTCAACTATACCCATGTCCCATAGATCTTTACTCACTACTTTAGTAGTGTCCATAGCTTCCTGTTCAACTATACCCATGTCCCATAGATCTTTAATCACTACTTTAGTA
The DNA here is from genome assembly GCF_045791955.1 of Oncorhynchus clarkii lewisi. NCBI lineage: Eukaryota > Metazoa > Chordata > Actinopteri > Salmoniformes > Salmonidae > Oncorhynchus > Oncorhynchus clarkii. The sequence goes on from NC_092165.1 coordinate 65,003,892, forward strand.
GCGTCCATAGCTTCCTGTTCAACTATACCCATGTCCCATAGATCTTTACTCACTACTTTAGTATTGTCCATAGCTTCCTGTTCAACTATACCCATGTCCCATAGATATTTAATCACTACTTTAGTAGTGTCCATAGCTTCCTGTTCAACTATACCCATGTCCCATAGATCTTTAATCACTACTTTAGTAGTGTCCATAGCTTCCTGTTCAACTATACCCATGTCCCATAGATCTTTAATCACTACTTTAGTAGTGTCCATAGCTTCCTGTTCAACTATACCCATGTCCCATAGATCTTTACTCACTCTTTATTAGCCTACATTATTCATCTCATATGTATATGTATATACTGTACTCTATATCATCTACTGCATCTTTATGTAATACATGTATCACTAGCCACTTTAACTATGCCACTTTGTTTACATGCTCATCTCATATGTATATACTGTACTCGATACCATCTACTGTATCTTGCCTATGCCGCTCTGTACCATCACTCATTCATATATCTTTATGTACATATTCTTTATCCCCTTACACTTGTGTGTATAAGACAGTAGTTTTGGAATTGTTAGTTAGATTACTTGTTGGTTATTACTGCATTGTCGGAACTAGAAGCACAAGCATTTCGCTACACTCGCATTAACATCTGCTAACTATGTGTATGTGACAAATAAAATTAGATTTGATTTGATTTGATTTGATTCGGATCAACACACAGTTGATACAATTTTCTTGTTGTCATTCAGATCAATTAATCTGGGTCACGGCACCAATTGTTAGCATTTGATGTTATTCTTCAATAACATAAACTCCAAAGCAAATCAGGTGGAGAAAAATAGATTTATTTGAAAAGGACAAGTCATAGATGTTATGCTGGGAGTTAGATGTTCAACCTCCCCTGTCCTCAGCCTTTCTCCACAGAACAAAGGAACAGGATGCCATTTATAAACCCCCACCCTAGCCTGGGGTTGACCAATCAGAAATCCTTGCAGTACAACTGGGCCAATGGCCAAATAACAAGTGTCCTGCTCCTGACTCAATGTACAGACCAATAAAAACGTGGGACACGTAGCTCTGAGTTCAGGAGCGACATTCCACAGATTCTAAACAGATGTTAAACTGAACCCCAACTCCTATTTACAATTCCCTATTGACCATTAGTACTCTAGCTTTTAATCCTCTCATCCTCTGCGTTGTGTATTTATCTTCAAAATATGACTGCCAACGTGCCTGTTTTCACTTATAGCCTGTGAGAAAAACCCAATCATGTGATGGAGAGCCATGTGAGTGAGAGGAGCGTTGGAGCGCCCAGTTGGGAGGAGGGAATTATAATTATCATTTTCAGCCCAAGGGCATAAATCAAATCAAATCAAATCAAATGTATTTATATAGCCCTTCGTACATCAGCTGATATCTCAAAGTGCTGTACAGAAACCAAGCCTAAAACCCCAAACAGCAAGCAATGCAGGTGTAGAAGCACGGTGGCTAGGAAAAACTCCCTAGAAAGGCCAAAACCTAGGAAGAAACCTAGAGAGGAACCAGGCTATGTGGGGTGGCCAGTCCTCTTCTGGCTGTGCCGGGTGGAGATTATAACAGAACATGGCCAAGATGTTCAAATGTTCATAAATTACCAGCATGGTCCAATAATAATAAGGCAGAACAGTTGAAACTGGAGCAGCAGCACGGCCAGGTGGACTGGGGACAGCAAGGAGTCATCATGTCAGGTAGTCCTGAGGCATGGTCCTAGGGCTCAGGTCCTCCGAGAGAGAGAAAGAGAGAATTAGAGAGAGCACACTTAAATTCACACAGGACACCGAATAGGACAGGAGAAGTACTCCAGATATAACAAACTGACCCTAGCCCCCCGACACATAAACTGCTGCAGCATAAATACTGGAGGCTGAGACGGGAGGGGTCAGGAGACACTGTGGCCCCATCCGAGGACACCCCCGGACAGGGCCAAACAGGAAGGATATAACCCCACCCACTTTGCCAAAGCACAGCCCCCACACCACTAGAGGGATATCTTCAACCACCAACTTACCATCCTGAGACAAGGCCGAGTATAGCCCACAAAGATCTCCGCCACGGCACAACCCAAGGGGGGGGGGGCCAGGAGATGTGTAACAGATGTGAAACGGCTAGCTTAGTTAGCGTGGGCGCTAAATAGCGTTTCAATCAGTGACGTCACTTGCTCTGAGACCTTGAAGTAGTAGTTCCCCTTGCTCTGCAAGGGCCGCGGCTTTTGTGGAGCGATGGGTAACGACGCTTCGTAGGTGTCAGTTGTTGATGTGTGCAGAAGGTCCCTGGTTCGCGCCCGGGTATGGGCGAGGGGATGGTCTAAAGTTATACTGTTACATTGGTGCCGTGACCCGGATTACTGGTTGCTGCGGAGGAAGGTCAAAAAGGGGGGTCAGTGTAACGGATGTGAAACGGCTAGCTTAGTTAGCGTGGGCGCTAAATAGCGTTTCAATCAGTGACGTCACTTGCTCTGAGACCTTGAAGTAGTAGTTCCCCTTGCTCTGCAAGGGCCGCGGCTTTTGTGGAGCGATGGGTAACGACGCTTCGTAGGTGTCAGTTGTTGATGTGTGCAGAAGGTCCCTGGTTCGCGCCCGGGTATGGGCGAGGGGATGGTCTAAAGTTATACTGTTACATTGGTGCCGTGACCCGGATTACTGGTTGCTGCGGAGGAAGGTCAAAAAGGGGGGTCAGTGTAACGGATGTGAAACGGCTAGCTTAGTTAGCGTGGGCGCTAAATAGCGTTTCAATCAGTGACGTCACTTGCTCTGAGACCTTGAAGTAGTAGTTCCCCTTGCTCTGCAAGGGCCGCGGCTTTTGTGGAGCGATGGGTAACGACGCTTCGTAGGTGTCAGTTGTTGATGTGTGCAGAAGGTCCCTGGTTCGTGCCCGGGTATGGGCGAGGGGACGGTCTAAATTTATACTGTTACATTGATGCTGTTGACCCGGATTACTGGTTGCTGCGGAGGAAGGTCAAAAGGGGGGTGAGTGTAACAGATGTGAAACGGCTAGCTTAGTTAGCGTGGGCGCTAAATAGCGTTTCAATCAGTGACGTCACTTGCTCTGAGAGTAGTAGTTCCCCTTGCTCTGCAAGGGCCGCGGCTTTTGTGGAGCGATGGGTAACGACGCTTCGTAGGTGTCAGTTGTTGATGTGTGCAGAAGGTCCCTGGTTCGCGCCCGGGTATGGGCGAGGGGATGGTCTAAAGTTATACTGTTACAGATGCACAATATGTTTATGTTAATTAACGGTCAATTACCATGAGACCGACCGGCAATTATTTGGTTGACAATCACCGGCTGACAAAGTTTCATGACCTCCACAGCCCTATTTGTAGGGAAAAGCAACTTTCTCTCCCTAAGGGTTAGGATTGGGAATGGGAACAAAGGAGGTTTAGGGTAAAAAAGGCCTCAGGAATGGTTAGGGTTAGGTTTTTTTTCTGCAAAAAAACAGTATGGGTCTCTTGCGCCTCGCTGTGGCCATCTGTGAGTACTACATACCTCTGTCGCTACACTCGCTGGACTCATAATCGGAGGTAGCAACTGCTTCAGATCTACAAATCACCATAAACTGCCTAGCAATGCGCTAGATAGACCCACTCAGTGAACTGCAGCAGCATACTCTCAACTCGATGTCTATGAAGGAAGAGATGTCTTTGCATATCAAATTACACAGCAGCCATGTAGAAACAAAAAAAATCGTTAAAAAATAAAGGTAGTTTATTTGCTAAAAATAATAATATTATTGCGGTTTAAATTGGCCACATCTTAAAAAAGAAGACAAAGACTTGTGTTTCGATAAGATTGTATTCCTTTTTCTGAAAATAGTATTGTTAACCATGACCAGAAAATGTTTAACATTTGATGGATAGGGCAGAACATGCAAGGAATTCGGCACCTGGGCAATAACTGCATTGGCCTTTTTACTCCTTTTAAACAACGCACCTTTTTGTACAGCTTTGGCAAAGGGTTATGTCTACAAAACGTAGTCCACTCTGTTCCTAACAGATTCTAGTTTTGGAAACAAAAAGCTATATTGAGATCAAATGTTTCACCGATGAGAAAATTAGCAGAATATTGGCCAAAATCCATCTCGTTCCATCTTCTCTCACGGCCGGCCACTGGGCTTCCTCTCACTACCATATTTGGTAGAGAGCGGAAACGCCAACCGGAAGCTTCACATTTAAACATCTGGTGAAATATCTCTCATTGTTATATCTGTGGTTTCACCAAGTGGCTGTGTTAATGTCAAATTACTTGAGGTTAACCCACAAGGTTTACGCTAGTACATGTCATTGCTACCAACAGCGAAGCTAGCATTCAATGGGTTGGGAAAAGACTGTTCAGAACTCGAGTTGGTGCACCGCGCTCAAGAACTGCCAGGGTGAAAAATGCCCTAAAATAAGTCTTGTTTTCCGATTTTACTTCAAAATTACGGAAAACAACTAGGACAGAAGGTAATATTATGAAACTGGACTCCATGGCGGATGCAATAAATTAATTTGCCTCAGAAAAAAAGCGTTGTTAAAAATGCCTACAAACGATTATTTATTTCACAAGAAAGACCTGTCCTTAATCGTTACTCTAAATGGCTAACTGTGTTTAGTGACCTTAAGAAACTGCTAATTGCATTCCCTTGCCTAAAAACACACAAGTTGTCACTATCACTTCAACAAATAGTACATTTCTCGCTTGTGTTTGTCCGCAGTGGAGCGTGAGCTCCCTGAATGATTGCAACAGGGCCAATCATATCTGACGAGGAGCCCCAGGTGGGCGGGTCTTTGTGGTAGGCGCTGTCGACAATATGGCGGATGACGGAGACAGGTCGACTGGAGCTGTTGATACTAGTGGCGGACCGGGGACTTCAGAGGAGTCTGACGGGTTCAGTCTTGGCGGGATGTTGTTAAATTTAAGTATTTTAGTTGTAGTGGTTACGATCTGCTATGTTATTTATCGGCGATGGGGTAAACGGATTGGTGCTGACGCGGCCCAGGGAAGCGAGGCCTCGTCTCTGCCGAAGATGAGAAGACGTGATTTCACTTTGGAGCAACTTGGGGAATACGATGGACTGCAAAACCCCCGGATCATGATGGCAGTCAATATGAAAGTATTCGATGTTACCACCGGCAAAACGTTTTATGGCCGAGGTAAGGATCCGTTAATGGTAAATAACACACTGGATGATATCGGTTGTTTGGGCGCAATAGTTAGCCTCGACTAGCTTGGTAAAGTTCGCCGGATAACTAACTCCATTAGCAGCTAGCCACACAAGCAGTTATTTTAGTGTTTTCATTTAGCACGTTAGCCAACTAACTTAGCTAGTTAGTCTGGCACTTAGCATTGCAATGGCTTGTTAGCTAACATTGCAAACGTTAGTTTATTCTAGGTTGTAGTTAGACACGTGTGCATGTTTACTGTACTAATTTACGTAGGTTGGCTACAAAAACAACGCATGTTAACTAGGTAACGTTACATCACTCAAAGTACTACTGAAATGTCCACAAAAAAACTGCATCAGGTTGTTTAAAAAAAACTATAGACCTACCCACTAGCTAACGTTAGCTAGCTGGTGATTTAATGTAACAAGCTAGCCCAAGTAAACTAGATAATTTAACGTTAACATTTGCGTAACTTGTTGTTACATAGGTAACGTACAAATGCAGATTAACTCGCTAGCTAAACAGACTGATTAGCTTTTGCTTAAACGGGGACCAAGAGTAACGTTAGTTAATTAACGTGAGCTATCTAGCTAGTTATTCCCAAAAGCGTGTCGAAACCGAGCCCCTGTGTGAGTTGTTAATCGACTCCAAATTCTGGGTGTCAAAGCTTGGAATCGACTCCTAAGATTCAGTATTTTTGCAAAAGAGGAAACCGTAGTCTACTTCGAAAACACCCATCTTTCAGCAAAGAAAGAGCAAGCTAGCGAGAGAGACGGGAGGGGCATGTCGGCCACCAGGCAGACTGTCATAACCGGTCATCAAAAGTGGCTCCCGTTTGGCGCAGCGGTCTAAAGGTACTGCATCTCAGTGGCCTCACTGAGCCACTGAGGGATAACCGGTCATCAAAAGTGGCTCGATCCCGGGCTGTATCACAACCGGCCGTGATCGGGAGTCCTATAGGGCGGCGTACAATTGGCCCAGCGTTGTCCGGGTTAGGGGAGGCCTGTTAGGCCGTCACTGTAATTAAGAATTTGTTCTTAATGTTCTTAACTGACTTGCCCTTTTAAACAAAAAAAGATACAGGGTATCGCAATGCTGTATTTTGCCATTTCTTGGCTTTCACTAAAGTAGGGGCTATCAATGAGTAGGCTGAGCACGCAACAGTCGGAAGACCAAACTAGTGCTTGCCATGGTGAAGAGAGAGCCGTGCAGGTGAGGGAGAGACAGTCAGAACCGTGCAGGTGAGGGAGAGACAGTCAGAACCGTGCAGGTGAGGGAGAGACAGTCAGAACCGTGCAGGTGGGGGAGAGACAGTCAGAACCGTGCATACAAGCTATATATTGTTAATCTAGCAATGCCTCGTAAACTCAAAGTATATTAAAGTATATATTAGGCTATCAATGAGTGTGGTTAAGCAATTCTTCATAGTGCCAGTGAATTGAAGTTGAACGTCACCAAATACATCAGTTTAATTGGGCCTAAATGCTGCAATGAAGTATTGCATAAAGCTTATTTAATGAAACCCTGGCTGTCTGTTGGTGTCCTAGGTCAAGGCTCTCCAACCCAGTTCCTGGAAAGATACCTTCCTGTAGGTTTTCACTACAACCCCCGTTGTAACTAACCTGATTCAGTTTATCAACCAGGTAATTATTTAGTGTTGGAGTGAAAACCTACAGGATGGTGACGCTACAAAAACAGGGTTGGAGAGCCCTGTCCTAGGCAATAGATCACAAAGCAGCATACCGCTAAACTTTTGGGAAATGGCAAGTTCACTTTCTCATCTATAAACAGTCAAGTGCAAATACTGTTCAGCTGCTCAAATAGATTGAGGGGCATTGTTATTAGGAAGGACATCTATGGATGGATCGCTAAAATTATGATTATGATCACACTTTTTAAAATATTATGGGAGACCTATACAGTACATTTGGCAGCCAAGCACGAGTTGTCAGTGTAGCGTATTATTGTCTAGACATGAGGTATACAATAAAAACATCCAGGCTTCCGTCACAAGTCAATTTAATTACAGAGGGCAGTTTAGTTTTTCTGATCATGTATGAATCGTCCTCTGGAATAACGCACATGCTTGTATAATAAATCCAAAACCAACGTCAAGTAATACCTGTCTGAACAGGGCTGTAACATGGCAAAGAATAGGCTTATCAGCGTAGGGTGCTGCATCATCCCATGGGATCTGTCAAGGCTGCACACAGCAGAAATATCACTGAAATATTCTAGTTCCTACACATCACCTTCTATATTCAAACAAAATAGCCCTCTCATAGGCAGATGGACAGTATCATTCTCATGTCAGTCCTTTAAAATGCAGATGTTGTCTTCCTAGTAGGACTCCGTAGTAATGAGGTAGGACTCCGTAGTAATGAGGTAGGACTCCGTAGTAATGAGGTAGGACTCCGTAGTAATGAGGTAGGACTCCGTAGTAATGAGGTAGGACTCCGTAGTAATGAGGTAGGACTCCGTAGTAATGAGGTAGGACTCCGTAGTAATGAGGTAGGACTCCGTAGTAATGAGGTAGGACTCCGTAGTAATGAGGTAGTCAATTTAGCAAGCTGGCTAAATGATCCTACTGATATCTATCATTAGCTAACTGATTTGAGATCACATCATGTTAGCTAGTAACGTTATAGGTTGACCAACCAGCCATATTCTGAGGATTAATGCTATGCTAACTAGGGCTGAACCCATTTAGTCGACTGGTCAATAGGCTGTTGTCGACCGGGATTTCTTTAGTCGAGCAGTAGCAAAAACATGAATATCATGGTGTATAAAACACCTGTCTGATTCACGCCGGCCTGAGTGGACTGATCCGTTGTGGAGGCCGTTGGGATGCCCCAGTCCATCACTCTAAGACGTGCTACTGAAATTGCATATGGTTATATTATGTAAGAACAATGGTGCAACACTAATAAAAATGATTTTATAATATGCGCGTTCTCCTGCTTGGATAGTGGTCGCTGTCCGTGGTTCTGAAACACATCAGTGTGGTTTTAAATTGGCGCCTTTTCCTAGACCAAGTTGCGATTGGCATAATGGCGTTGAGAACAATGGAGGCAGCAGCAGAGGGAGGAGATAAGGGAACAGCCCTTGACTTATTTTCTAAGAAAAGTGAGGAGCGAGGAAACTCCAACTTAATTATGTCTATAATCAATAGCCTAACTGTTAATGTGCCGGGCTTTAGGACTCATCCATATGCTGTATATGTACAGAAATGAGACAGATCCTGCTTCAATTTTTATTTTTATTTTTTCTGTTGCCTGTTTGGTTGATAGTCTACTGATTCTGTGAGCACCAATTCTCATGCAACAATTTCACAAATGAGTCTGTTTTTAATCTTTGCTGTAATAAAGACTTTACACTTTCTTCTTTAGACCAGCCTCTGGTATTATTTATCATTTATTGTTCACATTAGTGATGCACCGATGTGACATTTTTGGCCGATATCCAATATTTTCCTTGCCAAAAAAAAACGATACCAATATAAAAAATTTTTGCTGCCTTTTAAGCAGCCCAAGCAATTCTTCTTCTTATTGGTGTCCTTTAGTAGTGGTTTCTTTGCAGCAATTTGACCACGAAGGCCTGATTCACACAGTCTCCTCTGAACAGTTGATGTTGAGGTGTTTGCTACGTGAACTCTGAAGCATTTATTTGGGCTGCAATCTGAGGTGCCGTTAACTCTAATGAATTTATCCTCTGCAGCAGAGGTAACTCTGGGTCTTCCTTTCCTGTGGCGGTCCTCATGAGAGCTAGTTTCATCATAGCGCTTGATGGTTTTTGCGACTGCACTTGAAGAAACTTTCAAAGTTCTTGACAGTTTCCGTATTGACTGACCTTCATGTCTTAAAGTAATGATAGACTGTCGTTTCTCTTTGCTTACTTGAGCTGTTCTTGCCATAATATGGACTTGGTCTTTTACCAAATCGGGGTGGTACACAGAAGATAGCCCTACCTTGTCACAACACAACTGATTGGCCCAAATGCTTTAAGGAGGAAAGAAATTAAACAATTTAACTTTTAGCAAGGCACACCTGTTAATTGAAATGCATTCCAGGAAGCTGGTTGAGAGAATGCCAAGAATGTGCAAAGCTGTCATCAAGGCAAAGGGTGACTACTTTTGAAGAATATAAAATATATTTTGTTTCGGACTTTTCTGGTTACTTCTATGATTCCATATGTGTTATTTCATAGTTTTGATGTCTTCACTATTATTCTACAATGTAGAAAATAGTAAAAATAAAGAAAAACCCTTCAATGAATAGATGTCAATGTTTTACTAGTACTGTATTAGGGATGAAACGGTTACCGGTTTCACGATAAACCCCGGTAAAATTCCCAGCGGTTAGTGTTACTGTTTCAAATGTTAATTATCATTAAAACCGTGTTTGAAAAACTCCCGGTAAATACTGTCCAGCATCAACCACAGTTATCAACAGTCTGACGCAGGCGTAGCAACGTGGCTTTTGTTTTGTGTGAAAACATGGAGGAAGGCAGTGACAGCGCTCGGGAAATTTTTCAGCCTTCTAAGAGGACTACATCTGATGTGTGATTGTATTTTGGGTTTTACAAGAGTGCTTAGGGAAACTTAATTGAAGATGGTCACCCTGTCTGCAGAACATTCAAAAAATGTTTAAAAAATCTCTGCGAAAGGGGGCAACACTTCAAATCTCTTGAGTCATTTTTGTGACCATCATCCACTACTTTATAGCGAATGCAAGGTAAGTTCATTTTTAGCTCAATGCATGATGTGGGGACTTCGGAATGGGGGAAAATGTCAGGGTTTGTCTGTCTAACTTACTAATAGCTTGTTAATGTAAACTGAAGCTTTCAGTGGAACCCAGTCGTGTAAAAACACAACACGTTATGCTGCTGTATGTGTCATGTCTGCAGACTCTATTCGCCCATTAGACACGATAACACGTTATGTAGTTTAATCACCCAACCAACATATTTTGTATAAAAGTGTTCCAACAGGAGAAACACTATAGACTCTCGTACCAGACTCCCGTACCTACCTAACACTATAGTCCTTCTGGAAGGTTCTCCCATCTCTGCAGCACTCCACCAATCAGGCCTTTATGGTAGAGTTGCCAGATGGAAGCCACTCCTCAGTTAAAGGCATATGACAGCCCGCTTGGAGTTTGCCAAAAGGCACCTGAAGGACTCAGACCATGAGATTCAAGATTTGGTGAAACATGGTGGTGGCAGTATCATGCCTGCCAGGACTTTTTGCACGGACTGGGAGACTCATCAGGATCGAGGGAAAGATGAACAGAGAAAAGTACAAAGATCCTTGATGATAACCTGCTTAGGACCTTAGACTAGGGCGAAGGTTCACCTTCCAACAGGACAACACAGCCAAGACCACGCAGGAGTGGCTTCGGGACAAGTCTCAATGTCCTTGAGTGGCCCAGCCAGAGCCCAGACTTGAACCCAATCGAACATCTCTGGAGAGACCTGAAAATAGCTGTGCAGCAACACTCCCCATCCAACCTGACAGCGCTTGAGAGGATCTGCAGAGAAGCATGGGAGAAACTACCCAAATACAGGTGTGACAGGCTTATAGTGTCATACCCAAGAAGACTCAAGGCTGTAATCGCTGCCAAAAGTGCATCAAAGTATTGCGTAAAGGGTCTGAATACTTAATCAGACAGTTTTTTTGCTGTCTGATTTATTGAGTAGTGTGTGTAGATTCAGCAGGGGGGTTAATCCGTTTCAGATTAAGGCTGTAATGTAACAATGTGGAAAAAGGGAAAGGGGTCTGAATACTTTCCCACTGTATATTAATTTATTTTGTATTTTCTTTGTTAGACCTAAGACGGAGCTGATTTCCTGGTGTTACCAAGTGATTTTTATTTTGGAACTCTGTAACCAAGTATTTCCATGTGATCGTATGCAAATGTTAGCAAGGTTTGAAATGAAAACAATCAAATATCTGTTTGGGCTTCTTGCGATCATTTTGCAGTCTACAAAGTATTTGGAATTATGTTCGCACCCCCCGACCTTCTGCGCAAGAAATCATTCCGCGTCTGGATCTAGTTGAGGATCCCTGCTACGGACGGTCCCGGTAGTTGAGGATCCCTGCCACGGACGGTCCCGGTAGTTGAGGATCCCTGCCACGGACGGTCCCGGTAGTTGAGGATCCCTGCTACGGACGGTCCCGGTAGTTGAGGATCCCTGCTACGGACGGTCCTGGTAGTTGAGGATCCCTGCCACGGACGGTCCCGGTAGTTGAGGATCCCTGCTACGGACGGTCCCGGTAGTTGAGGATCCCTGCCACGGACGGTCCCGGTAGTTGAGGATCCCTGCCACGGACGGTCCCGGTAGTTGAGGATCCCTGCCACGGACGGTCCCGGTAGTTGAGGATCCCTGCCACGGACGGTCCCGGTAGTTGAGGATCCATGCTACGGACGGTCCCGGTAGTTGAGGATCCCTGCCACGGACGGTCCCGGTAGTTGAGGATCCCTGCCACGGACGGTCCCGGTAGTTGAGGATCCCTGCCACGGACGGTCCCGGTAGTTGAGGATCCCTGCCACGGACGGTCCCGGTAGTTGAGGATCCATGCTACGGACGGTCCCGGTAGTTGAGGATCCCTGCTACGGACGGTCCCGGTAGTTGAGGATCCCTGCTACGGACGGTCCCGGTAGTTGAGGATCCCTGCTACGGACGGTCCCGGTAGTTGAGGATCCCTGCCACGGATGGTCCTTATAGAACTGATCCGTAGTTAAATTCAGTAGGTATATATTCTGTTTAATATACTGTCTCTCTCCCTACAGACGGTCCTTATGGTATCTTTGCGGGCCGGGATGCATCGAGGGGTCTGGCCACGTTCTGTTTGGAGAAAGATGCCTTGAGGGAGGAGTATGATGACCTGTCAGACCTCAACGCTGTTCAGATGGAGTCAGTCAGAGAGTGGGAGAGGCAGTTCATGGGTAAGCTGTAACAATATGTAGGATACAGGGCCTAAAACACCTGCCAAATGCGGGTAGATTTTGTCGTTGGCGGCTAAGAACGTCTAATTCACCAGCCACGTTGGCGGCTATGACTGTCTTAATTCACCAGCCATGGCAGGTAGTCACACTCAGGTCTTTACAGTGTGAGCAGTATGGGCATGTAGTTGTGAGTTCTAGTAGAATAAATGCTGCAGTGGCTGTTTTCAAAGTATTTCTGTCATTTTGTTTCATGCTGGTAATGGACAGATCTGAATCCTAACATTATAGCTATCCCACCTCGCGCTACAAAGCTGGGTGGCTGTGTGCACTGAAGAAAGTGCTGCTGAAAGATTTTAGAAGGAATGTGCACAGGCATAAAAGTTTGTCTAATTTACCAGAATGTCTACCAAAGTGAGACTTTGTCCTTGTGTGTTTTGGCTATTTAAACATTGTTTTGTTCACAAGCTTGGTTGCTTTTCAATGTTGGTTTGCATCTATTGCTAGCAAAGAGACATCTGCCTCTAGTGAGATTCTCACAGGCACACGGGACAGAAATTGCCGCGTTATCAAGGTAACCTTAAAGGGCTAGCTGAATGTTTTTGTCTGATATTTTGATTAAAAGACTCAGGTCAGAGTATTACATTAAATTGAGCAATATAGCACATTACTTTGTTTTAGGCCCTGGTAGGATATATGTTGGTGCTTGATTAGGGTGCAATATGGTTTGATTTGACCCTTGTGATCTCTCATTTCAGAAAAATATGATTATGTTGGTCGACTGTTAAAGCCCGGGGATGAGCCGTCAGAATACACAGATGAGGAGGACATCAAGGACCACCTGAAACATGACTGAACTGTTGCCCTGTTCTGTTCACACCACCAACCAAAGCCTTGACCCAAACAGCTGACAGCACCTGTCCCCCCCCACACCCTTCCTCTTCCCTCTCAAGCCCCCCCCCTCCTCTTCTTCCCTCTCAAGCCCCCCCTCCTCCTCTTCTTCCCTCTCAACCCCCCCTCCTTCTTCTTCTTCTTCCCTCTCAAGCCCCCCCTCCTCCTCTTCTTCCCTCTCAAGCCCCCCCCGCCTCCTCTTCTTCCCTCTCAAGCCCCCCCGCCTCCTCTTCTTCCCTCTCAAGCCCCACCTCCTCCTCCTCTTCCCTCTCAAGCCCCACCTCCTCCTCCTCTTCCCTCTCAAGCCCCACCTCCTCCTCTTCCCTCTCAAGCCCCCCCTCCTCCTCCTCTTCCCTCTCAAGCCCCCCCTCCTCCTCCTCTTCCCTCTCAAGCCCCCCCTCCTCCTCCTCTTCCCTCTCAAGCCCCCCCTCCTCCTCCTCTTCCCTCTCAAGCCGCCCCCTCCTCCTCCCTCTCAAGCCCCCCCCTCCTCCTCCCTCTCAAGCCCCCCCTCCTCCTCCCTCTCAAGCCCCCCCTCCTCCTCCCTCTCAAGCCCTCCCTCTCCCCTCTCAAGCCCCCCCTCCTCCTCCCTCTCCCCTCTCAAGCACCCCCTCCTTCTTCTTCCCTCTCAAGCACCCCCTCCTTCTTCTTCTTCCCTCTCAAGCCCCCCCTCCTCCTCTTCTTCCCTCTCAACCCCCCCTCCTTCTTCTTCTTCTTCCCTCTCAAGCCCCCCCTCCTCCTCTTCTTCCCTCTCAAGCCCCCCCGCCTCCTCTTCTTCCCTCTCAACCCCCCCCGCCTCCTCTTCTTCCCTCTCAAGCCCCACCTCCTCCTCCTCTTCCCTCTCAAGCCCCACCTCCTCCTCTTCCCTCTCAAGCCCCCCCTCCTCCTCCTCTTCCCTCTCAAGCCCCCCCTCCTCCTCCTCTTCCCTCTCAAGCCCCCCCTCCTCCTCCTCTTCCCTCTCAAGCCCCCCCTCCTCCTCCTCTTCCCTCTCAAGCCGCGCCCTCCTCCTCCCTCTCAAGCCCCCCCCTCCTCCTCCCTCTCAAGCCCTCCCTCTCCCCTCTCAAGCCCCCCCTCCTCCTCCCTCTCCCCTCTCAAGCACCCCCTCCTTCTTCTTCCCTCTCAAGCACCCCCTCCTTCTTCTTCTTCCCTCTCAAGCACCCCCTCCTTCTTCTTCTTCCCTCTCAAGCACCCCCTCCTTCTTCTTCTTCCCTCTCAAGCACCCCCTCCTTCTTCTTCTTCCCTCTCAAGCACCCCCTCCTTCTTCTTCTTCCCTCTCAAGCCCCCCCTTCTTCTTCTTCTTCCCTCTCAAGCCCCCCCTTCTTCTTCTTCTTCCCTCTCAAGCCCCCCCTTCTTCTTCTTCTTCCCTCTCAAGCACCCCCTCCTTCTTCTTCTTCCCTCTCAAGCACCCCCTCCTTCTTCTTCTTCCCTCTCAAGCACCCCCTCCTTCTTCTTCTTCCCTCTCAAGCACCCCATCCTTCTTCTTCTTCCCTCTCAAGCACCCCCTCCTTCTTCTTCTTCCCTCTCAAGCACCCCCTCCTTCTTCTTCTTCCCTCTCAAGCACCCCCTCCTTCTTCTTCTTCCCTCTCAAGCACCCCCTCCTTCTCCTTCTTCCCTCTCAAGCAACCCCTCCTTCTTCTTCCCTCTCAAACCCTAATTTTCCTCTGGTTGGATAGCCCAGTCCTGGATGGGCGGGCCCTGGCCTGACTCCTCACCATACAGATCAGCACTAACAGAAACCAGTGATGAAACTGTTTCAGGGGTTTTTGAATGACATGAACTTGTCTTTGTGCTGTTAGTCTATTTGAAATAGTTAAAACACAAAACATTTTTATAGAATTTTCCTTACGATGTCCCTGTTGTGTAAATGTGAACAGAGGCATAAAGGTCTCGACAAACCATTTCTGTATGGACCTTGCTTTGTGCCCGGGGGCATTGTCATGCTGAAACCAGAAAGGTCCTTGCCACAACATATTTAGAATCACTCAGATTGATTGATTGGGAATACAAAGGGAAGGTCAGCTGACAGTTCTAATCAATCGACTGTTTCCAAGCTACACTACTGGATGTTGGTACAATCCCCAGGACATCAAATGGTCAGTGTTAATTGTGCCTTATTTTTTTTTTTTTATACTTCTAAAATCCTGTCAAAAAACGAGGGGGCGGGGTTGAAATTATTCTGCCCATGATGTTTATTAGTTGTCTTCGAGGTGCTGTAAAAAGCGGTTCACCTTCTTGGGAAGGTGTTCTATAGACTGGTTTCCTTTTTAAAGCCATCAGTCTAAGGCATGCTGTAATACCGACTGGCAGAGAGACTCCACGCATCACAACCTTGTATATAGACCTCTGTTACTGCCATATTGATGTAGGTAATGAACTCCATATATTGCTGGTTTGTGTTTTTCTTTAGTTTTTTTGCTGAAGTTCTTTTTAAATGTGAGTGAATGTTGAAAGGACTGTGGTGTGGGACGGGATCAGGGAATGTTCACATTTGGGAGAGAAGTTGCTTATCTTGTAAATATATCTATCATTTTATTAAAGCATGTGCTTCAATGTTGAGCAATGCTGAATTCCCACCATGTCATGTATTTAAATGTTGGGTATGTGTCTGCAGAGAGAGACAGGCATGCATAATAAAGTGATTTGGTTAATAATTGTCTTGAGTTATTTCATTCCAGACAGAAGTATATACACTACTGGTCAAAAGTTGACACACCTACTCATTCGAGTTTATTATTATTTATTTTTTTTAACTATTTTCTACATTGTAGAATATTGAAAACTACGAAATAATACATGGAATCATGTAACCAAAAAAGGGTTAAACGAATCAAAATATATATTTAAGATTCTTCAAATAGCCACCCTTTGCCTTGATAGCTTTGCACACTTGTCATTCTCTCAACCAGATTCACCTGGAAAGCTTTTCCAACGGTCTTGAAAGAGTTCCCACATGTGCTGAGCACTAGTTGGCTGCTTTTCCTTCACTCTGCGGTCCAACTCATCCCAAACAATCTCAATTGGGTTGAGGTCGGGGGATTGTGGAGGCCAGGTCATCTGATGCAGCACTCCATCACCCTCCTTGGTAAAATAGCCCTTACACAGCCTGGAGGTGTGTTTTGGGTCATTGTCATGTTGAAAAACAAACACAATGAGTAACAGCTATATACAGGAAGTACCAGAGTCGATGTGCAGGGGTACGAGGTAATAACATAGCTATATACAAGGACTACCAGCACTGAGTCGATGTGCAGGGGGTACGAGGTAATACGTACATAGACCATAGGTAGGGGTAAAGTGACTAGGCAACAGGATAAAACAGCAGTAGTGTATGTGATGAGTCAAGAGTTAGTGACAAAAGGGTCAATGTGGGTAGCTATTTAGCAGTCATGGCTTGGAGGTAGAAGCTGTTCAGGGTCCTGTTGGTTTCATGCTTGGTGCATCGGTATCGCTTGCTGTGTGGTAGCAGAGAGAACAGCCTGGCTTGACTTTAAAGCGCCTTCCACTGACACCACTTGGTATAGAGGTCCTGGATGGCAGGTAGCTCGGCACCAGTGATGTACTGGGCCGTACCCATTACCCTCTGTAGAACCTTGCAGTCGGATGCCAAGTAGTTGCTGTACCAAGCGGAGATGCAACCAGTCAGGATGCTCTCAATGACGGAGCTGTAGAACATTCTGAAGATCTGAGGGCCCACGCCAAATCTTATCAGTCTCCTGAGGGGGAAGAGGCATTGTAGGGACAACTAAGAACTTGAAGTTGTTGACCCGCTACAGCCCTGTCTATGTGGATGGGGGCGTGTTCGACCCTCTGTGTCCTGTAGTCCACAATCAGCTCCTTTGTCTTGCTGACACTGAGGGAGAGGTTGTTGTCCTGGCACCACACTGCCAGGTCTCTGACCTCCTCCCTATAGGCTGTCTCATCATCTTCAGTGATCAGGCCAACCACCGTTGTGTTGTCAGCACACTTGATGGTGTTGGAGTCGTGCACAGCCACGCAGTCGTGGGTAAACAGAGAGTACAGGAAGGGACTAAGCACGCATCCCTGAGGGTCCCCATGTTGAGGGTCAGCGTGGCGGATGTGTTGTTACCTACCCTCACCACCTAGTGGAGTAGGGTAGGGGGGGTTCTAGTGTAGGGGTAGATGGTAGGGTATTTAAATAGTCGAGTAGGGTAGGGGGGTTCTAGTGTAGGGTTAGATGGTAGGGTATTTAAATAGTGGAGTAGGGTAGGGGGGTTCTAGTGTAGGGGTAGATGGTAGGGTATTTAAATAGTGGAGTAGGGTAGGGGGGTTCTAGTGTAGGGGTAGACGGTAGGGTATTTAAATAGTGGAGTAGGGTAGGGGGGGTTCTAGTGTAGGGGTAGATGGTAGGGTATTTAAATAGTCGAGTAGGGTAGGGGGGTTCTAGTGTAGGGTTAGATGGTAGGGTATTTAAATAGTGGAGTAGGGTAGGGGGGTTCTAGTGTAGGGGTAGATGGTAGGGTATTTAAAAAGTGGAGTAGGGTACGGGGGTTCTAGTGTAGGGGTAGATGGTAGGGTATTTAAATAGTGGAGTAGGGTAGGTGGGTTATAGTGTAGGGGTAGATGGTAGGGTATTTAAATAGTGGAGTAGGGTAGGTGGGTTATAGTGTAGGGGTAGATGGTAGGGTATTTAACAACCGACCACCCTACTCCACTATTTAAATACCCTACACTCCCAGCGCATACTTCACCCTTTAACACCTCACACGGGTTTCCTACATATGCATCCTTACCCAACAAACGCATTCCAACAAGAAGCGATTCATTATCATTCATACACGTATTCTCCAATTCAAATTTAGACAATGTCCTTTTTGTTGCAGTTTTCGTTACTGCTGTCGTCCATTCAGAACGTTTGTCTTCACCAACCGTTCGATGCACGGCTTGGTTTTGAACTCAGCATTCACTTCCCCCATCTTTTTCCTGAACCAGAACCGTAGTCCTCCCCTGTGGGCCCCTATAGGAATTCATAGGGTTAACCAATCAAACTCAGATCAGACATCAATAGAGTACACAGATCGTATTATCAACATTTAGATAAATGAATAGAATATGACTTACTGGTACACATTATGATTCTGTATAATTTCGTTATTATTAATGCATTTTAAACAATATCACACTACTAGCCTCATGCCATGAACATGCATAGCCATCTCGAAACAACTCTGATAATGTTTTGTCTCAAAGTTGCCGTGTGGCGCGCCATACTTATATCAATACACTTGTAAACCTTATGTAGCAAATAAGCCATTCATTTTTTTGTTGTTCACCAAATACTAGACTCTCATTGACCTCCGTACAAAACTCAGTGCTTGTTGGATGAAACAATGCCACCTTCTGGAGGCATACATATTTTTCACCGAGTTGGGCCTCTCTCTTCATTTTCCTCTCTGATGTGAGTAGATGTCCTCCCGTTGTTTTTAAGGTTATCTTGGATGCAGTCTCATTATACCGTAGTGGTTCCCATATGTCTTGAAAGCACCATTAGGACGGAGAGACAAGTATGTTGTCAGTATAGTACAAATCGTATATAGATGTAGGCCATTGGCTGCCTTCATCACAAGGGGTACGTACAGGAGTTCTGATTGGTTCCAAGTTTAGCAGTTTGCAAATATGCCTGGGCAGTGTTGAAATATTTTTTTACTGACAAACTGCAAGAATTGAGTGTGAAACACATTTTTACAGTAATCAAGAATATTTCATTGTCAGATACAAAAACTCAGCTCCTCCCTCGGCGTAGGATCGATCAAATTCACTGTTTTCGGCGTTGGCCCACCACCGAAAAGTGCAGTATAATGCCACACTACACAACTGGGAACTCAGATTGGGGACTTCAGTGCGTTAAAAACAACTGGAAACTCGAAAAAAACTGGGAAAAGACCGAGTTCCCAGTTGTCTTTATAGCACCATAATTCCCTTGATTTGTATTTTTTTTATACATTTTGTCGTTACAATGCTGCGCCACTGCTGAGGTCGTCACTAGTTACCACAGCAACAAAGTCTTAAACCCCGCCTATTAAAAAAAAATGTATCTTAAGTATTTTGAGATTTTAAAGCCAACCACACTGCTAACCTTAAATGAACACTGAAAAACACTTTTTTGTTTTCAGGGATTTTTCTGATATACATTGTGGCTGTGGTAACTAGTGACAGCCCGGTAGCTGATGACTGGTCATTTGTCAACAATCAAGACCCACAACTCAAAACCCATTGGATGAGAAAGACAGAAGTCCCTCCGCTCTGACCTTCTCCTCCAATGGGTTTTGAGAAGGAGACGAGGGGAATGTGATTGAGAAAAGGCCAATGTACAGGTTTGCGGTCCAAAAATAAATCGACCTATGGTTATTCGGTTGAAGGTTGTAACGAGGAGCATTGACGATTGTGAACCTTTTTTTCCCAGGCGGTTTTAGGTCACCATTTCGATTAATCACGCAAAAACGCGTTTGCCCAATGAAAGTACCCCATCTTGCGACAGCAGGCAGTAGTTGAGCATACCCTCCAAATCCAGCATACGCCACTGTTTGTGTTTGAGGAATGCGGGGTGAGTGGTACTCGCTGCTACACGAGCTGTATTTATACACCACCGCATCGGCCAGACGTGCTGTAGGTATTGTCCCATTTTTTTTTTTTATTAAAAAAATAAAAATCTTCCTCTGGTTTTAACACAGGAATTTTTCATGTAAACTATGTTTTTCACCCCATGTGAACGAGTGTTGGCAGGTAGGGTAGCGCTGCCATATTCCCAACCCGTTAGCACACAGTTTCTACGTCATTTAAAATGGCGCCAATATTAAAGTTCAGCGGGCCATCGAATCTGGCATAATGTTTCATAATAAACACTAATTATATCCACACTCTCTAACGCGTCCATATGCAGAGTGGAGGCACAATACTGGGGTCAAGCGATACTATACATCTCGGCTAAATTCGTTGAGTGGGAACTTTTAGCATTAGCTAGGCTAGCTAACGTGCGAACGTTACGTGGCTTAAAGCAGATAGCTACTAGATAGCTTAGCTAGTTAACTAGCTGCCGTGTTTACTAGTTAGGGGGTGCTGCGGCGACAAGCAGCCTCTGCCAAGTTGGCACGTCAGGCATGCTATCTTTCAGTGACAAACATGTTTTCTTATTTACTTGTTCGTATAGCTCAACTAGCTGCGAATGCTTGTTTGTTTGACACGTTGTCGCAGGTTGTGCTTGGTCAACATGAGGTAATAGATTCGTAAAGTTTTGTCTAATATGAGTCTGTTCCTGCCTAACTATTTGTTTGGACATTGAGGTGGTTTATTATAGCTAAACACATTCTAACCTGGCACGGTTTTTACCCGGGGCGCGTTCATATGCGTTCAAGACAACTGGGAACTCGCAAAATACGAGGTCAAATCATGACGTCAGGGCTCTTCAGGTCGGGAAGTCGGAGCTCTAGAAAGAGGCCCGAGTTGGATGACAGCTCCAAAAAATACATCCCATTCGGAGTTCGTTTTTTCCGAGTTCCCAGTTGTTTGGAACGTGGCTTTGGTCATCATGGGCTCACCATTTTTTTTAATTTTTTTTATTCAAAATACAGATCAACAATTTACATTCTTACATACATTAACGAGAAAATACTGAAAAAATTAATAAAAAATAAACAACTCTAGTGCAATTGTTGATCGTTCAGACACAGCCGTGAGGTCATTGTGATGTAGTTAGTGTTTTTTGCTTGATATCTTGTATGGGAATAAACACTGTCAGTAGCAAAGTTGTGTTTCGCTTGTTCCTATTTAGTTAGGAGGCTTGAAACAAATGCATGAATAGTGACTAGTACTTCTGTGTGATGTTTTTGTGGGGGAGGTGACCATCTTATAACTGAACTGTAAGATTAATATTTTGTTTCTTCATAATTGCAAACAAATGATGAACCATTATATGTCAACTCTGTCCAATAACGTTATTGATCATCAGTTAGGCTGATGACAGCCATGTTTAGTGTCTGGTGACAGAGTTCTGTACATGGAGGCAAAGGAATCTGTCTGTACTGGGCAGTTGGTTATGAATCTCCTCTTTTCAGATTACACCTTGACCTCGTCAAGACTGACCATGAAGAGAGGTCGGCATCCAAGCAGCAGTGAAGAAGACTCTGATAATGGAAGTAAGCATTCTCTCTAGTCTAGACTAATACTGCGTTCAAAACAACTGGAAACTCAGAAAAATACAAGGTCAAATCATGACGCCATTGATTTTCAGGTCGGAAAGTCTGAGCTCTAGAAAAAGGCCAGAGTTGGAATACCGAGTTGGATGACCGTTCAAATCAATTTTTCCCAGTTGGAGCAAAAAACATTTCTCCAGAGTTCCCTGTTGTTTTGAACGCACTGAAGTCGGAAGTCAGAGATTTCCGAGTTCCCAGTTGATTTGAACATGGCATAACACTAACCTCTACCCCAGACTAACCTCTACCCCAGACTAACCCTAGGGCTTGACATTAGGCTTAGGGCCACTTGTCCAAAAATACAACTTGTATAATGCAAGGAACCCCTTTATGAAATGCATTGCTGTATTATCTTTCCCCATAGAGAATCGGACAGTAGGCTACTCTCTGCCCATTGGCTTCTTGGCATATTCAAGCCTGTTTCAAAGTACCCTTGGTAGCCTAAGATATTGCTACATTGCAATTACAAAAAAAGTTAAATAGCAATGAGGCTGATGCAACGGATCAGAACGCTTCTCTTAAAATGTTGATCAAGTTTTATTTCTTCATATTATAAGCTGTAGGCTATGTGCAAATGTTCCGAAACACAATGAAATCCAAATCACATGTATTTATATAGCCCTTCGTACATCAGCTGATATCTCAAAGTGCTGTAATTAGCGGGAAACTGCATGCACAAGTGGTTTCAAATGACAGAGTTGCAAATATATGTTAGAAATGAAGAAACGGGGGATCTAAAGATGCATCAACTAGCATGGGTTATTAATATGGATAGGATTGGGTCTTTGGCTGCTGGACAATAACATAATGTTGTTTTGATAACCAATAGAACATGGTTTCATGGCATATGAAGTGTTTATAAAATAATTCCCTCAACATTCCTAAGATCGTATTTTTAAAGGCTACTTTGAAACAAGGTAAGACATGCTTCATAAAATTACAATTTCAGATTTTAAACAATTACATTTATGGTTAAATTGTTTCAAAATGCTGACTGCATCCGCTCGGATTCAAGATGGGTGATGGGCGGGGCTCAACTGGCACTGTCCTTCACTCTGGTCTTCTGACCAGTTGATCTGAACCGTGCCTCGAGTATGTCAACAAAATCAAGCCTTTATACGTTAATATTAGTTCTTTCATCATATTTGTCAAACATGACTGTGTGCTGCTATAGCCCCTTGCTTTAGCTACTGTCATGGAGTTTGCTAAATATTTTCATGAAGAAACTGATAAAACACAGGTGCAAAATCAAGGTGACTTACCAAGATGAGGACGAAGAGCAAGAAAGGGAGTGTGGTGATGTTGTGTCCACAACTAAAGAATCACTGTGAAATCTGAAAAGGCGCATATCCCGAAAGCATGATGGTGTACTAAGTACGTGCTAAGTGCTAAAAGAAAGGATTGAGGTGGGTAGCTAGCTAAGTGTGTCATTGTAGCAATGTATTTCTGAACAAAAAAATCTGATCTCTTAAGTTGTTTGATTTCATTCTATTAGCCTATTGTATAGATATCATTGATTTGTGTCCCAATAGGCCAGACATATTACCTCTTTCAAGGAAGTTTCCATTTTTATCTGGTTATTTTGCATAAAAACCCTTTAGGCCTACCTAATTTAAAAAAATATATATATATTTTTAAATCTGCATCCCTGGCAAGAATGTCCCGAAGGGTGTTTAGCATCCCCATCGCATGAGCCTGAAGCCACAGACTCTGGCCAAACTCGTATTTCTAAAAATTAATTCAAAGGCACGGAGCCTAAAAAGGCACTTTTCATTTGTATTTCATTTCTAAGTAAGTCACAGCCTATATGTTGGAATTTATAGACTATGATGATTCAATAGAACAAAATGTTGGTTAAATGCGGAGCCAGCCTAGTTTGTCACTCGCAAATGCTTTACTTATTTGTAGGCTATAGCTTTGAAATAACTGAAATAATAGGCTATTAATCTAGCCTAAATAATTCAATTCCTGTCTGGCTCCTGACCTATTCAGTGTTTTTACGACATGTAGCCTATTTGAAATGATGAGTGCTTTTTACAGTCGCCTTTTCATGTAGCTTATTAAAATACTTTTCATTTAAATCATATGATTCTGTTTCAATACATAACAACCAAATGGTAGGTCCAGGAAGTCACAACAATAGATGGGTGTTGGTTAAATGGTAGGTCCAGGAAGTCACAACAATAGATGGGTGTTGGTTAAATGGTAGGTCCAGGAAGTCACAACAATAGATGGGTGTTGGTTAAATGGTAGGTCCAGGAAGTCACAACAATAGATGGGTGTTGGTTAAATGGTAGGTCCAGGAAGTCACAACAATAGATGGGTGTTGGTTAAATGGTAGGTCCAGGAAGTCACAACAATAGATGGGTGTTGGTTAAATGGTAGGTCCAGGAAGTCACAACAATAGATGGGTGTTGGTTAAATGGTAGGTCCAGGAAGTCACAACAATAGATGGGTGTTGGTTAAATGGTAGGTCCAAGAAGTCACAACAATAGATGGGTGTTGGTTAAATGGTAGGTCCAGGAAGTCACAACAATAGATGGGTGTTGGTTAAATGGTAGGTCCAGGAAGTCACAACAATAGATGGGTGTTGGTTAAATGGTAGGTCCAGGAAGTCACAACAATAGATGGGTGTTGGTTAAATGGTAGGTCCAGGAAGTCACAACAATAGATGGGTGTTGGTTAAATGGTAGGTCCAGGAAGTCACAACAATAGATGGGTGTTGGTTAAATGCTCATTTTAATGGTCAGAATTTGGAGCAGCAATTTTTTTCTTCTTCCTCTGAGCGTTGAGGGTTTTTAGCCAAGTGGTTGGAAATGATGTGGCGTGATGTGATGATGTGGCGTGATGTGATGATGTGGCGTGCCAGAGTGCGACCGATGAGCGGGATTTCCGACCACTCAACATACTTGGCTCTGATCCAATGCCGATTGGAGTAATTGTTTGATATTGTGATAAACATTTTTTGTTGTTTCTTATCCCGGACAAGTGTTAATGTCGAGCTCTATCTAACCTCAGACTAACCCTAACCTCTTCCCAAGACTAGAGGTCTTCACGGATCCAACTGTACCTGAGACCCGATCTGGGACCCGAGTGTCTTCGGATACAGAATTGTCAACTAGATGGTATTTTCCATGAAGAAATATTGGTGGAACTTTGCTTTAACACTTTACAAGTATTTTTGTGGTAGTGGAAGAAGTTTAAAATGTTTTACTTAAGCCAAGAAGTTAAATATAGTAATATAGTCAAAGTAAAAAAAAATTGGTCTGATTACTTTGATAGACTACACATATATGTTCCAAAATGCTATTACGGGAGAACATCATTCTCAAATGCACACCTGATGAGAACCTTTTTTATCATGCGACAGAGCTGCATATTAACAACTTAATGGTAGAAATTAGAGAGAATATCTGAAGATGTAACGATAGGATTGTGCTTTACTGTTTTTGGACAGTAGTAGAAGAAGAAATGCTGGTTTCAATATCATTTTGGCTGTAGGCTATTGAAAACAAGGTAAGATAAGCTATTTAAAACAGCCAGATTTCAAAGAATGATATGGGTGGCTAGGCATCGCAATGATATGGGTGGCTAGGCATGGCAATGATATGGGTGGCTAGGCATCGCAATGATATGGGTGGCTAGGCATCGCAATGATATGGGTCGCTAGGCATCACATATGGAATTATTTAGCTTATTAGAATATCATTCCAATGTTGGTTGTGTGTGCCGGGAGTTTGTGGCATTGTCTGTAGGCCATGGCTAGGTGCTATGGTATTCTAGAGAATATGGTCGTATCTTCCTGGCCTGAACCGAATGCACACTACAAAATGTGCAACATAGGATTGTTTTGAGTGGCATGCAATATAGACAATTTTGACTTTGTGGCTATGGAATTTTAGTCTGACTGACAGCTCTCACAGCTCATCCTCGCTCTATAATTACGTGGGTCATGTCATTCAGGCTAATGGAATCTGACTTTGTGGCTATGGAATCTAGTGGAATCTAGTGCCCATTCAACGTACGCTGGCGCTTTGCATCCATTCATCAAGTGGAAGCAGAGAGAGTTTCGGAGCGACAACTATTGCGAGTGTCGGAATTGTACTATTTTTTTCCAAAGAGTGAGAATGGAAGAGACACGGGACATCCTGCTGTGTGCTCTTGGCCATGAAGCATCAAGTGCAAATTCATAATACACAGCATTCTATGATAGAACTGTGTTATTAAACGTGTCAAATGAAAAGCTTATTTAACTCGTCAAATAGTGTTATCACGTTACATTATACTGTCTCCACATTACATTATACTGTCTCCAGCTCACGTTACATTATACTGTCTCCACATTACATTATACTGTCTCCAGCTCACGTTACATTACACTGTCTCCACATTACATTATACTGTCTCCACGTTACATTATACTGTCTCCAGCTCACGTTACATTATACTGTCTCCAGCTCACGTTACATTATACTGTCTCCACGTTACATTATACTGTCTCCACATTACATTATACTGTCTCCACGTTGCATTATACTGTCTCCACATTACATTATACTGTCTCCAGCTGACGTTACATTATACTGTCTCCACATTACATTATACTGTCTCCAGCTCACGTTACATTATACTGTCTCCACATTACATTATACTGTCTCCAGCTGACGTTACATTATACTGTCTCCACATTACATTATACTGTCTCCAACTCACGTTACATTATACTGTCTCCAGCTCACGTTACATTATACTGTCTCCACATTACATTATACTGTCTCCAGCTCACGTTACATTATACTGTCTCCACATTACATTATACTGTCTCCAGCTCACATTACATTATACTGCCTCCACGTTACATTATTATACTGTCTCCACATTACATTATACTGTCTCCACATTACATTATACTGTCTCCACATTACATTATACTGCCTCCACGTTACATTATACTGCCTCCACGTTACATTATACTGTCTCCACATTACATTATACTGTCTCCAGCTCACGTTACATTATACTGTCTCCAGATCACGTTACATTATACTGTCTCCAGCTCACGTTACATTATACTATCTCCAGCTTACGTTACATTAAACTGTCTCCAGCTCACGTTACATTATACTGTCTCCAGCTCACGTTACATTATACTGCCCCCAGCTCACGTTACATTATACTGTCTCCAGCTCACATTACATTATACTGTCTCCACATTACATTGTACTGTCTCCACATTACATTGTACTGCCTCCAGCTCACATTACATTATACTGCCTCCACGTTACATTATACTGCCTCCACGTTACATTATACTGCCTCCACGTTACATTATACTGTCTCCACGTTGCATTATACTGCCTCCAGCTCACATTACATTATACTGCCTCCACGTTACATTATACTGCTTCCACGTTACATTATACTGCTTCCACGTTACATTATACTGCCTCCACGTTACATTATACTGTCTCCAGCTCACATTACATTATACTGTCTCCAGCTCACATTACATTATACTGCCTCCACATTACATTATACTGCCTCCACATTACATTATACTGTCTCCACATTACATTATACTGTCTCCAGCTCACGTTACATTATACTGTCTCCAGCTCACGTTACATTATACTGTCTCCACGTTACATTATACTGTCTCCGCATTACATTATACTGTCTCCAGCACACATTACATTATACTGCCTCCACGTTGCAGTATACTGCCTCCACATTACATTATACTTTCTCCACATTACATTATACTGTCTCCAGCTCACGTTACATTACACTGTCTCCACATTACATTATACTGTCTCCACGTTACATTATACTGTCTCCACGTTACATTATACTGTCTCCAGCTCACGTTACATTATACTGTCTCCAGCTCACGTTACATTATACTGTCTCCACGTTACATTATACTGTCTCCACATTACATTATACTGTCTCCACGTTGCATTATACTGTCTCCACATTACATTATACTGTCTCCAGCTCACGTTACATTATACTGTCTCCACATTACATTATACTGTCTCCAACTCACGTTACATTATACTGTCTCCAGCTCACGTTACATTATACTGTCTCCAGCTCACGTTACATTATACTGTCTCCAGCTCACGTTACATTATACTGTCTCCACATTACATTATACTGTCTCCAGCTCACGTTACATTATACTGTCTCCACATTACATTATACTGTCTCCAGCTCACATTACATTATACTGTCTCCACATTACGTTATACTGTCTCCAGCTCACGTTACATTATACTGTCTCCACATTACATTATACTGTCTCCAGCTGACGTTACATTATACTGTCTCCACATTACATTATACTGTCTCCAACTCACGTTACATTATACTGTCTCCAGCTCACGTTACATTATACTGTCTCCAGCTCACGTTACATTATACTGTCTCCAGCTCACGTTACATTATACTGTCTCCACATTACATTATACTGTCTCCAGCTCACGTTACATTATACTGTCTCCACATTACATTATACTGTCTCCAGCTCACATTACATTATACTGCCTCCACGTTACATTATACTGTCTCCACATTACATTATACTGTCTCCACATTACATTATACTGTCTCCACATTACATTATACTGTCTCCACATTACATTATACTGCCTCCACGTTACATTATACTGCCTCCACGTTACATTATACTGTCTCCACATTACATTATACTGTCTCCAGCTCACGTTACATTATACTGTCTCCAGATCACGTTACATTATACTGTCTCCAGCTCACGTTACATTATACTATCTCCAGCTTACGTTACATTATACTGTCTCCAGCTCACGTTACATTATACTGTCTCCAGCTCACGTTACATTATACTGCCTCCAGCTCACGTTACATTATACTTCCTCCACGTTACATTATACTGCCTCCACGTTACATTATACTGCCTCCACGTTACATTATACTGTCTCCACGTTACATTATACTGTCTCCACGTTGCATTATACTGCCTCCACGTTACATTATACTGCCTCCAGCTCACATTACATTATACTGCCTCCACGTTACATTATACTGTCTCCACGTTGCATTATACTGCCTCCACATTACATTATACTGTCTCCAGCTCACATTACATTATACTGTCTCCAGCTCACATTACATTATACTGCTTCCACGTTACATTAGACTGCCTCCACGTTACATTGTACTGCCTCCACGTTACATTGTACTGCCTCCACGTTACATTGTACTGCCTCCACGTTACATTGTACTGCCTCCACGGTACATTGTACTGCCTCCACGGTACATTGTACTGTCTCCACGGTACATTGTACTGTCTCCACGGTACATTGTACTGTCTCCACGGTACATTGTACTGTCTCCACGGTACATTGTACTGTCTCCACGGTACATTGTACTGTCTCCACGGTACATTGTACTGTCTCCACGGTACATTGTACTGTCTCCAGCTCACGTTACATTGTACTGCCTCCAGCTCACATTACATTGTACTGTCTCCAGCTCACATTGTATTATAGGCAGACTATACCCTATGCAGCTGAATGGCAATAGGGTGGCGCACTTTACGAGTTGAGATTGAGAAATTAAAATAGCTTATTTTTAAATCGTGGCCACAAGTTAACACGCAGTTGCATTTAGAATTGTTATTTGTTACGCAGTGACTGGGCTGACCAATGACTGGCCTTACAAAAACAGGTTTCACTCCAGTAGTCTACAGACATTGAGGAGCTTCTCTGGTGCTGTCTGACAGGTGGTAGACTATTCCTCTCTAACTAGTCTGTATGCTGTGTGTGTGTGATTTAATAAAATGCATGACGACTAATGAAAATACAC
The DNA here is from genome assembly GCF_045791955.1 of Oncorhynchus clarkii lewisi. Classification (NCBI taxonomy): domain Eukaryota; kingdom Metazoa; phylum Chordata; class Actinopteri; order Salmoniformes; family Salmonidae; genus Oncorhynchus; species Oncorhynchus clarkii. The sequence continues at coordinate 65,032,962 of NC_092165.1, forward strand.
GTGCCAATTTAATTCCACAAAATGATGCACATTTTTACTGATAAGCATGACAGGTCAAATGTTTTTCCGGTGGCTAACCGGTTAACATCCCTACTTCATAAATATTCATAGTTGATATATTCCCCTGTTGTATCTGTTTCCAGGTCTATGTTTCCTAGATGCATTAAGATATTATAATGCTGTTTGTTTGTTGTATGTAGTGCAGACAACTTCTATTCCACATTTTAGCAATATCACAGCATGTAAGATTGGGTTACATGAGTTTGTGGCCCATCCTCCTTCCTGCCAGGCATATTCTGCACTTTTTCAGTTAAAGGGGTGTGTCACAATATTGATTAATTTAATCTCTTTTACAGTAAAACACTTTTACACAACCATCAAATGGGAGACATTAGGGATGTGAAAAAACACAGTTGTGTTTTGTTCTACCTCGGGTAGGAGTATCTCTAATGTAGGGCCTTGCCACTAGACTACTACATGCCCTACATGTCCTACCGGTCTACAGGTCCTACCATCAAATGGGAGACATTAGGGATGTGAAAAAACAGTTGTGTTTTGTTCTACCTCGGGTAGGAGTATCTCTAATGTAGGGCCTTGCCACTAGACTACTACATTCCCTACATGTCCTACCGGTCTACAGGTCCTACCATCAAATGGGAGACATTAGGGATGTGAAAAAACAGTTGTGTTTTGTTCTACCTCGGGTAGGAGTATCTCTAATGTAGGGCCTTGCCACTAGACTACAAGTAAGGAAATGTCAGATAATTGAGATGACTGAAGTCTGATGTCTATTCTCTATTCTCTGTCATCTTTAAGGTAACTCCACTTCCTGGTCCCAACATTCTCAACCCAGGAGAGCCAATTGGAAGAAGCCCTCAGAAGTAAGTCACCCCACCCTTAACACCTAACCCCTCACCCAGCTTCTGTCTGCTTGTTGCTGTGTGCTGATGAATGTCGTCTGTCTATGTCCCAGTTATTTAATTATCTGTTTGTCTATGTCCCTATTTTAGGCTTGGGAAGTAGACCATATATATCGTATACCGGGTTATTTGGAGAAGGCAATGGTATAGTTTTTTTTCAATATCATCAAAACTATCCGTTTTTTAGTAAGTTAATACCTGCAGTCAACTTGTACAATACGTTAGGGAGATGAAGCAGATTGCCTTCTTAGTTTCACCTGTTACATCATTTTACTTTATGACGCTTGTTCCCCAAAACAGTTGAGACAGTCAATTATTTATTTGTACAACGGGCCAATGCGGGAGACGGTGAGTCTAAAGTGTCCATCGTGGGGTAGGCGATATACCAATTCTTTAGAAAGAGAGGGATCCAATTCTGAAATAGTGTTTAATACACACACGTTGACAATAAATGTGGCTAAATTCACAGTTGATAAAATGATGAACGCGTTAAATTATGTGACGTGCAGCCATATTCAGGTCCTGATTGGTCAACAAGCTTTTTTGACATGCAAAGACCCAAACGCCTTTTCATAGACATCCTGGTTGAGAATGAAACGACTGAACAACAAAACAGCACAGCAAGTAAGTGAAATAAATAGTTTTTGATTATGTTTTACTGGTAATGTGGACATGCATAAATGCCAACAAAATAACTTTTTGGTCAGTGTGTGTGTAACCTTTATTTAACTAGGCAAGTCAGTTGAGAACACATTCTTATTTACAATGACGGCCTACCCCGGCCAAACCCGGACGACGCTGGGCCAATTGTGCGCCGCCCTATGGGACTCCCAATCACGGCTGGATGTGATACAGCCTGGATTTGAACCAGGGACTGTAGTGACACCTCTTGCATTAAGATGCAGTGCCTTAGACCACTGTGTCCATGTGTTGTGTTATCTATTTAACCGTATGCGTAAATGGCTGCTACATTTTAAATCAGTGTTTTTGGCGAGGAAAATAACGGATATCGGTATCGTCCAAAAATGTCATATCGGTGCATCACTATAGTTTTTCCACTGTTCCAAATGGTCAGAAATAATATTGTAATCTGACAGCATCTGTTTGGCACACACAATACTCTCACAGCACTGCTCCTTCACCCTCCTTTGTCTGGATCTCCTCCTTATAGCAGCCTTGTAGAACCACCATGGAGCTGGAGGCCTGCTCCTTTACCCTCCTTTGTCTGGATCTCCAGTAGTTTCCACAACTAAGTCAAATGTCTTCCACACATCTGACTTTCTCTTTCTCTCCTGAGCAACCAGTAAACATTTGCCTGTTGAGTCCATTTTGCTGTTACGGTGTTCAGAGTTTGTTATAACCAATGTATTGATTTGATTATGATAGGCTATTGATCACGTGCATGTGATACATACATGTTTCACATGGAGAGAGCAAGGGTTGAGGGAATAGGGAATGTTATTCCTAAACAAATTAGGGATTTCGGTAACAACTTTTCAATCAGAAATGGCTGTGATTATGTTGCAGCTTCAGCAACAAGCCTGAGAGAGCGAGCGCAATAAACTCTGATGTTCTGTGGTGGTCGCTGCGGCAGAGAGGAGACAGACAACAGGTGCTAGTTACAGTCACAGTCTTTTTTTTTAACACAGCGCAGCATGTCTGAGCCCGGCCCTACACAATCAAATCGATCTCGTACTCATTCTAGAGTAATTTGTGTGTGTTAATTATTTAATCAAACAGTGCGCTTAAAGAATCAGACAAGCTCAGTGCATACAGTTTATTAAAACACAGGGTGTGTCAATATATGAACAAATACATGTTTAAAAATGTTTCAATCATTTGATCGAAAGAACACGACTCGCTCCTATCCTACCCTACACTCATCAATTATTTAATGAGTGATCTGTCTGTGTCTCTGTCCCAGTTAGTGAGTGATCTGTCTGTGTCTCTGTCCCAGTTAGTGAGTGATCTGTCTGTGTCTCTGTCCCAGTTAGTGAGTGATCTCTCTGTGTCTCTATGTCCCAGTTAGTGAGTGATCTGTTTGTGTCTCTATGTCCCAGTTAGTGAGTGATCTGTCTGTGTCCCAGGTATTAAGTGAGTGTCTGGTCTGTGTCCCTGTGTTGTGCAGGTGTTCAGGACAGACTTCATCACGGCCATGAAGCTCCATGACACGTACCAACTGAACCCTGAGGATTACTACGTCCTGGCCGACCCCTGGAGACAGGAGTGGGAGAAGGGAGTCCAGGTCCCTGTCAGTCCTCACACCATCCCCCAGCCTGTAGCCCGGTAAGACATGTAGCCTGTAGCCCAGTAGGACATGTAGCCCAGTAAGACATGTAGCCTGTAGCCCGGTAAGACATGTAGCCTGTAGCCCAGTAAGACATGTAGCCTGTAGCCCGGTAAGACGTGTAGCCTGTAGCTCGGTAAGACGTGTAGCCTGGAGCCCAGTAGGACATGTAGGACATGTAGCCTATGTAGGACATGTAGCCTGTAGCCTGGTAGGACATGTAGCCTGTAGCCCGGTAGGACATGTAGCCCGGTAGGACGTGTAGCCTGTAGCCCGGTAGGACATGTAGCCCGGTAGGACGTGTAGCCCGGTAGGACATGTAGCCTGTAGCCCGGTAGGACATGTAGCCTGTAGCCCGGTAGGCCATGTAGCCTGTAGCCCGGTAGGACATGTAGCCTGTAGCCCGGTAGGACATGTAGCCTGTAGCCCGGTAGGACATGTAGCCTGTAGCCCGGTAGGACATGTAGCCCGGTAGGCCATGTAGCCTGTAGCCCGGTAGGCCATGTAGCCTGTAGCCCGGTAGGACATGTAGCCTGTAGCCCGGTAGGACATGTAGCCTGTAGCCCGGTAGGACATGTAGCCTGTAGCCCGGTAGGACATGTAGCCTGTAGCCCGGTAGGACGTGTAGCCCGGTAGGTCGTGTAGCCTGGAGCCCAGTAGGACATGTCCTACATAGGCTACATGTCCTACATGTAGGACATGTAGCCTGTTAGGACCTGTAGCCCGGTAGGACATGTAGCCTGTAGCCCGGTAGGACATGTAGCCCGGTAGGACGTGTAGCCTGTAGCCCGGTAGGACATGTAGCCTGTAGCCCGGTAGGACATGTAGCCTGTAGCCCGGTAGGCCATGTAGCCTGTAGCCCGGTAGGACATGTAGCCTGTAGCCCGGTAGGACATGTAGCCTGTAGCCCGGTAGGACATGTAGCCTGTAGCCCGGTAGGACATGTAGCCTGTAGCCCGGTAGGACATGTAGCCTGTAGGACTTGTAGGACATGTAGCCTGGTATTACATGTAGCCTGTTAGGACATGTAGTCTGTAGCCCATGTAGCCCGGTAGGACATGTAGTCTGTAGCCCTGTAGGACGTGTAGCCCGGTAGGACGTATAGCCCGGTAGGACATGTAGCATGTAGCCTGGTATTACATGTAGCCTGGTATTACATGTAGCCTGGTAGGACATGTAGTCTGTAGCCCATGTAGCCCGGTAGGACATGTAGTCTGTAGCCCTGAAGGACGTGTAGCCCGGTAGGACATGTAGACTGTAGCCCTGTAGGACGTGTAGCCCGGTAGGACATGTAGACTGTAGACCGGTAGGTAGGACATGTAGCCTAAACACCATCCCTCAGCCTGCAGCCTGGTAGGACATGTAGCCTAAACACCATCCTGCAGCCTGGTAGGACATGTAGCCTGTAGGCCGGTAGGACATGTAGCCCTGTAGGACATGTAGCCTAAACACCATCCCTCAACCTGTAGCCCTGTAGGACATGTAGCCTAAACACCATCCCTCAACCTGTAGCCCGGTAAGACATGTAGCCTAAACACCATCCCTCAACCTGTAGCCCTGTAGGACATGCAGCCTAAACACCATCCCTCAGCCTGTAGCCCAGTAGGACATGTAGCCTAAACACCATCCCTCAGCCTGTAGCCCAGTAGGACATGTAGCCTAAACACCATCCCTCAACCTGTAGCCCTGTAGGACATGTAGCCTAAACACCATCCCTCAGCCTGTAGCCCAGTAGGACATGTATCCTAAACACCATCCCTCAACCTGTAGCCCAGTAGGACATGTAGCCTAAACACCATCCCTCAACCTGTAGCCCTGTAGGACATGTAGCCTAAACACCATCCCTCAACCTGTAGCCCGGTAAGACATGTAGCCCGGTAAGACATGTAGCCCGGTAAGACATGTAGGACATGTAGCCTGTAGCCCGGTAGGACATGTAGCCCGGTAGGACATGTAGCCTGTAGCCCGGTAGGACGTGTAGCCCGGTAGGTCGTGTAGCCTGGAGCCCAGTAGGACATGTCCTACATAGGCTACATGTCCTACATGTAGGACATGTAGCCTGGTAGGACATGTAGCCTGTAGCCCGGTAGGACATGTAGCCTGTAGCCCGGTAGGACATGTAGCCCGGTAGAACGTGTAGCCTGTAGCCCGGTAGGACATGTAGCCTGTAGCCCTGTAGGACATGTAGCCCGGTAGGACATGTAGCCTGTAGCCCGGTAGATCATGTAGCCTGTAGCCCGGTAGGACATGTAGCCTGTAGCCCGGTAGGACATGTAGCCTGTAGCCCAGTAGGACATGTAGCCTGTAGCCCGGTAGGACATGTAGCATGTAACCCGGTAAAACATGTAGCCCGGTAAGACGTGTAGCCTGTAGCCCTGTAGGACATGTAGCCTGTAGCCCGGTAGGACGTGTAGCCTGTAGCCCGGTAGGACGTGTAGCCTGTAGACCGGTAGGACGTGTAGCCTGTAGACCGGTTAGGACGTGTAGCCTGTAGCCCAGGTAGGACATGTAGCCTGTAACCCGGTAAAACATGTAGCCCGGTAAGATGTGTAGCCTGTAGCCCGGTAGGACGTGTAGCCTGTAGCCCAGTAGGACGTGTAGCCTGTAGACCGGTAGGACGTGTAGCCTGTAGACCGGTAGGACGTGTAGCCTGTAGACCGGTAGGACGTGTAGCCTGTAGACCGGTAGGACGTGTAGCCCGGTAGGACATGTAGCCTGTAGACCGGTAGGACATGTAGCCAGTAGACCGGTAGGACATGTAGCCTTTAGACCGGTAGGACATGTAGCATGTAGCCCGGTAGGACATGTAGCCTGCAGGACATGTAGCCTGTAGGACTTGTAGGACATGTAGCCTGGTATTACATGTAGCCTGGTAGGACATGTAGTCTGTAGCCCATGTAGCCCGGTAGGACATGTAGTCTGTAGCCCTGTAGGACGTGTAGCCCGGTAGGACATGTAGACTGTAGCCCTGTAGGACGTGTAGCCGGTAGGACATGTAGACTGTAGACCGGTAGGTAGGACATGTAGCCTAAACACCATCCCTCAGCCTGCAGCCTGGTAGGACATGTAGCCTAAACACCATCCTGCAGCCTGGTAGGACATGTAGCCTGAAGGCCGGTAGGACATGTAGCCCTGTAGGACATGTAGCCTAAACACCATCCCTCAACCTGTAGCCCTGTAGGACATGTAGCCTAAACACCATCCCTCAACCTGTAGCCCGGTAAGACATGTAGCCTAAACACCATCCCTCAACCTGTAGCCCAGTAGGACATGTAGCCTAAACACCATCCCTCAGCCTGTAGCCCAGTAGGACATGTAGCCTAAACACCATCCCTCAACCTGTAGCCCTGTAGGACATGTAGCCTAAACACCATCCCTCAACCTGTGTAGGACATGTAGCCTAAACACCATCCCTCAACCTGTAGCCCAGTAGGACATGTAGCCTAAACACCATCCCTCAACCTGTAGCCCGGTAAGACATGTAGCCCGGTAAGACATGTAGCCTGTAGCCCAGTAAAACATGTAGCCTGTAGCCCAGTAAGACATGTAGCCTGGTAAGTTATGTAGCCTGTATCCCGGTAGGACATGTAGACCGGTAGGACATGTAGCCTGTAGACCGGTAGGACATGTAGCCTGTAGACCGGTAGGACATGTAGCCTGGTAGGACATGTTGCCCTGTAGGACATGTAGCTTGTAGCCCGGTAGGACATGTAGCCTGCAGGACATGTAGCCTGTAGGACATGTAGCCTGGTATTACATGTAGCCCGGTAGGACATGTAGTCTGTAGCCCTGTAGGACATGTAGCCTAAACACCATCCCTCAACCTGTAGCCCTGTAGGACATGTAGCCTAAACACCATCCCTCAACCTGTAGCCCAGTAGGACATGTAGCCTAAACACCATCCCTCAGCCTGTAGCCCAGTAGGACATGTAGCCTAAACACCATCCCTCAACCTGTAGCCCAGTAGGACATGTAGCCTAAACACCATCCCTCAACCTGTAGCCCTGTAGGACATGTAGCCTAAACACCATCCCTCAGCCTGTAGCCCAGTAGGACATGTAGCCTAAACACCATCCCTCAACCTGTAGCCCAGTAGGACATGTAGCCTAAACACCATCCCTCAACCTGTAGCCCAGTAGGACATGTAGCCTAAACACCATCCCTCAACCTGTAGCCCAGTAGGACATGTAGCCTAAACACCATCCCTCAACCTGTAGCCCAGTAGGACATGTAGCCTAAACACCATCCCTCAACCTGTAGCCCAGTAGGACATGTAGCCTAAACACCATCCCTCAACCTGTAGCCCGGTAGGACATGTAGCCTAAACACCATCCCTCAGCCTGTAGCCCGGTAGGACATGTAGCCTAAACACCATCCCTCAGCCTGTAGCCCAGTAGGACATGTAGCCTAAACACCATCCCTCAACCTGTAGACCGGTAGGACATGTAGGGCATGTAGTAGTCTAGTGGCAAGGGCCCTACATTAGAGATACTCCTACCCGAGGTAGAACAAAACACAACTGTTTTTTCACATCCAAATCAAATCAAATTTATTTATATAGCCCTTCGTACATCAGCTGATATCTCAAAGTGCTGTACAGAAACCCAGCCTAAAACCCCAAACAGCAAGCAATGCAGGTGTTGAAGCACGGTGGCTAGGAACAACTCCCTAGAAAGGCCAAAACCTAGGAAGAAACCTAGAGAGGAACCAGGCTATGTGGGGTGGCCAGTCCTCTTCTGGCTGTGCCGGGGGGAGATTATAACAGAACATGGCCAAGATGTTCATAAATGACCAGCATGGTCGAGTAATAATAAGGCAGAACAGTTGAAACTGGAGCAGCAGCACATCCCTAATGTCTCCCATTTGATGGTTGTGTAAAAGTGTTTTACTGTAAAAGAGATTAAATTGATCAATATTGTGACACACCCCTTTAACTGAAAAAGTGCAGAATATGCCTAGCAGGAAGGAGGATGGGCCACAAACTCATGTAACCCAATCTTACATGCTGTGATATTGCTAAAATGTGGAATAGAAGTTGTCTGCACTACATACAACAAACAAACAGCATTATAATATCTTAATGCATCTATGAAACATAGACCTGGAAACAGATACAACAGGGGAATATATCAACTATGAATATTTATAATGAATATAAGCTTTACTTTGTGTTAGCTGATTAATAGACAACTTTCCAAGTCAAATGTTCTCTCATTCAGTGGTTTATGGTCCTGTCTGACAAGAATACACACAGTAAATATGTTTTTTCAATGTTGTAGCTATTGTAATCGTCACTAAGGAAAACAAGTGGGCTCAGACATCAAAATGACATTTTGGGGTCCAAGGTTCCTTAAAGAGTTTTGTATCTTTAGCTACTACTCTTGCAATTTAGTCAAGGGGCCACCACAGGTTTATCTTTGGGGTCCAAAATCCAATATGGCTGCCATACTACCATTTGATGGAGGACAAATCACATGTAAATATGAATTTTGTAGATGAGGCATTCTTTTCTGAATTGTGGTGTAAATCCATTTTATTCTGTATCCATTATGGCCAACATAAACACCTTCACCTGCAGATAAATTGCCCTGGTTTATTTAGTATTGTTTTATTGTGTTTTAAGGGGTTTCCTAAGGCTCTTGGTATAACTAGACTATGAGTGGCACTGCCATGCCTCTGTTTTGTTTGAATAGCTGAAGACAATTAGCTTGTCAGTGTTTTTTACAACACAAGCACATAGTAGTGTAACCAGGTTCCTGTATTACTACAGTCAGCTACTCTAGTCGTGGATATGTACAGCTCTAACATTTCCCTCTTTTACCCACTGAAACTATGTGGACAAGGTTGATTCCAAGTCTTTGAGGTTACAGGACATGAGCGTGTATTAACAGGAAGAGGAGAAATAGTAGCCAGTAGTGGTTGTAGTTCTGGGACCTGACCAGGTTACACAGCTAACAGTAGTGGTTGGGGCCTGACCAGGTTACACAGCTAACAGTAGTGGTTGGGGCCTGACCAGGTTACACAGCTAACAGTAGTGGTTGGGGCCTGACCAGGTTACAGAGCTAACAGTAGTGGTTGTAGTTCTGGGACCTGACCAGGTTACACAGCTAACAGTAGTGGTTGGGAAATGACCAGGTTACACAGCTAACAGTAGTGGTTGGGGCCTGACCAGGTTACACAGCTAACAGTAGTGGTTGGGGCCTGACCAGGTTACACAGCTAACAGTAGTGGTTGGGGCCTGACGAGGTTACACAGCTAACAGTAGTGGTTGGGGCCTGACCAGGTTACACAGCTAACAGTAGTGGTTGGGGCCTGACCAGGTTACACAGCTAACAGTAGTGGTTATAGTTCTGGGACCTGACCAGGTTACACAGCTAACAGTAGTGGTTGGGGCCTGACCAGGTTACACATCTAACAGTAGTGGTTGGGGCCTGACCAGGTTACACAGCTAACAGTAGTGGTTGTAGTTCTGGGACCTGACCAGGTTACACAGCTAACAGTAGTGGTTGGGGCCTGACCAGGTTACACAGCTAACAGTAGTGGTTGGGGCCTGACCAGGTTACACAGCTAACAGTAGTGGTTGGGGCCTGACCAGGTTACACAGCTAACAGTAGTGGTTGGGGCCTGACCAGGTTACACAGCTAACAGTAGTGGTTGGGGCCTGACCAGGTTACACAGCTAACAGTAGTGGTTGTAGTTCTGGGACCTGACCAGGTTACACAGCTAACAGTAGTGGTTGGGGCCTGACCAGGTTACACAGCTAACAGTAGTGGTTGGGGCCTGACCAGGTTACACAGCTAACAGTAGTGGTTGGGGTCTGACCAGGTTACACAGCTAACAGTAGTGGTTGGGGCCTGACCAGGTTACACAGCTAACAGTAGTGGTTGGGGCCTGACCAGGTTACACAGCTAACAGTAGTGGTTGTAGTTCTGGGGCCTAACCAAATCAAAGTTTATTTGTCACGTGTGCCGAATACAACAGGTGGACCTTACAGTGAAATGCTTACAAGCAGGGCAATTTAAACAATAGGTAAGTAAAGAAATACAAAATAAAAAGAACCGTAAAATGACAGTGAAAATAACAGCACCGGTTAGTTTAGTTAATTGAGGTAATATGTACGTGAATGTATGTTTCTTTTCACATTCTTTGTGGATCTGTGTAATCTGAGGGATATATGTGTCTCTAATATGGTTATACATTGGGCAGGAGGTTAGGAAGTGCAGCTCAGTTTCCACCTAATTTTGTGGGCAGTGAGCACATAGGCAGACCTGGCTCTCAAGAGAAGACAGGCTAAGGCTATGCTCACTGATTCTGTACATAGTCAAAGCTTTCCTTAAGTTTGGGTCAGTCACAGTGGTCAGGTATTCTAGTTTTATGTTTTTTTGTTAATTCTTTCCAATGTGTCAAGTAATTATCTTTTTGTTTTCTCATGATTTAGTTGGGTCTAATTGTGTTGCTGTCCTGGGGCTCTGTGGGGTGTGTTTGTGAACAGAGCCCCAGGACCAGCTTGCTTAGGGGACTCTTCTCCAGGTTCATCTCTCTGTAGTTGATGGCTTTGTTATGGAAGGTTTGGGCATCGCTTCCTTTTAGGTGGTTGTAGAATTTAACAGCTCTTTTCTGGATTTTGATAATTAGTGGGTATCGGCCTAATTCTGCTCTGCATCATTTGGTGTTCTTTGTTGTACACGGAGGATATTTTTGCAGAATTCTGCATGCAGAGTCTCAATTTGGTGTTTGTCCCATTTTGTGAAGTCTTGGTTGGTGAGCGGACCCCAGACCTCACAACCATAAAGTGCAGTGGGTTCTATAACTGATTCAAGTATTTTTAGCCAGGTCCAAATTGGTATGTCGAATTTGATGTTCCTTTTGATGGCATAGAAGGCCCTTGCCTTGTCTCTCAGTTCGTTCACAGCTTTGTGGAAGTTACCTGTGGCACTGATGTTTAGGCCAAGGTATGTATAGTTTTTTTGTGTGCTCTAGGGCAACGGTGTCTAGATGGACTTTGTATTTGTGGTCCTGGTCTTACTGAGATTTACTGTCAAGGCCCAGGTCTGGCAGAATCTGTGCAGAAGATCTAGGTGCTGCTGTAGGCCCTCCTTGGTTGGTGACAGAAGCACCAGATCATCAGCAAACAGTAGACATTTGACTTCAGATTCTAGTAGGGTGAGGCTGGGTGCTGCAGACTTTTCTAGTGCCCTCACCAATTCATTGATATATAAAGTCAGCAAAAAAAAGAAACGTCCCTTTTTCAGGACCCTTTCTTTCAAAGATGATTCATAAAATTCCAAATAACTTCACAGATCTTCATTGTAAAAGGTTTAAACACTGTCCCATGCTTGTTCAGTGAACCATAAACATTTAATGAACATGCACCTGTGAAACGGTTGTTAAGACACTAACAGCTTACAGACGGTAGGAAATTAAGGTCACAGTTATGAAAACGTAGGACACTAAAGAGGCCTTTCTACTGACTGATGTCCAGAGACCCTTATCTGCGTGAACGTGCCTTAGGCATGCTGCAAGGAGGCATGAGGACTGCAGATGTGGCCAGGGCAATAAATTGCAATGTCCGTACTGTGAGACGCCTTAGACAGCGCTACAGGGAGACAGGACGGACAGCTGATCGTCCTCGCAGTGGCAGACCACGCGTAACAACACCTGCACAGGACCGCTACATCCGAACATCGCACCTGCAGGACAGGTACAGGATGGAAACAACAACTGCCCGAGTTACACCAGGAACGCACAATCCCTCCATCAGTGCTCAGACTGTCCTCATTAGGCTGAGAGAGGCTGGACTGAGGGCTTGTTGTAAGGCAGGACCTCACCAGACCTGTTGGATCGGAGGGTGAGGGCTAGGGCCATTCCCCCCCGCCCCAGAAATGTCTGGGAACTTGCAGGTCCCTTGGTGGAAGAGTGAGGTAACATCTCACAGCAAGAACTGTCAAATCTGGTGCAGTTCATGAGGAGGAGATGCACTGCAGTACTTAATGCAGCTGGTGGCCACAACAGATACTGACTGTTACTTTTGATTTTGACCCCCCCCCCCTTGTTCAGGGACACATTATTCAATTTCTATTAGTCACATGTCTGTGGAACTTGTTCAGTTTATGTCTGTTGTTGAATCTTGTTATGTTCATACAAATATTTACACATTAAGTTTGCTGAAAATAAACACAGTTGACAATGAGAGGACGTTTCTTTTTTGCTGAGTTTATGTATAACTATCTCTGTTCTCTAGTCATATCTAACCATCTCTGTTCTCTAGTCATATCTAACCGTCTCTGCTCTCTAGTCATATCTAACCATCTCTGCTCTCTAGTCATATCTAACCATCTCTGCTCTCTAGTCATATCTAACCATCTCTGCTCTCTAGTCATATCTAACCATCTCTGCTCTCTAGTCATATCTAACCATCTCTGCTCTCTAGTCATATCTAACCATCTCTGCTCTCTAGTCATATCTAACCATCTCTGCTCTCTAGTCATATCTCTGTTCTCTAGTCATATCTCTGTTCTCTAGTCATATCTAACCATCTCTGTTCTCTAGTCATATCTCTGTTCTCTAGTCATATCTGACCATCTCTGTTCTCTAGTCATATCTAACCATCTCTGTTCTCTGGTCATATCTCTGTTCTCTAGTCATATCTCTGTTCTCTAGTCATATCTAACCATCTCTGTTCTCTAGTCATATCTCTGTTCTCGAGTCATATCTGACCATCTCTGTTCTCTAGTCATATCTAACCATATCTGTTCTCTAGTCATATCTGACCATCTCTGTTCTCTAGTCATATCTGACCATCTCTGTTCTCTAGTCATATCTAACCATCTCTGCTCTCTAGTCATATCTAACCATCTCTGTTCTCTAGTCATATCTAACCATCTCTGCTCTCTAGTCATATCTCTGTTCTCTAGTCATATCTGACCATCTCTGTTCTCTAGTCATATCTAACCATCTCTGCTCTCTAGTCATATCTGACCATCTCTGTTCTCTAGTCATATCTGACCATCTCTGTTCTCTAGTCATATCTGACCATCTCTGTTCTCTAGTCATATCTAACCATCTCTGTTCTCTAGTCATATCTAACCATCTCTGCTCTCTAGTCATATCTCTGTTCTCTAGTCATATCTGACCATCTCTGTTCTCTAGTCATATCTAACCATCTCTGTTCTCTAGTCATATCTGACCATCTCTGCTCTCTAGTCATATCTGACCATCTCTGTTCTCTAGTCATATCTGACCATCTCTGTTCTCTAGTCATATCTAACCATCTCTGCTCTCTAGTCATATCTGACCATCTCTGTTCTCTAGTCATATCTAACCATCTCTGCTCTCTAGTCATATCTAACCATCTCTGCTCTCTAGTCATATCTCTGTTCTCTAGTCATATCTAACCATCTCTGTTCTCTAGTCATATCTCTGTTCTCTAGTCATATCTGACCATCTCTGTTCTCTAGTCATATCTAACCATCTCTGTTCTCTGGTCATATCTCTGTTCTCTAGTCATATCTCTGTTCTCTAGTCATATCTAACCATCTCTGTTCTCTAGTCATATCTCTGTTCTCGAGTCATATCTGACCATCTCTGTTCTCTAGTCATATCTGACCATCTCTGTTCTCTAGTCATATCTGACCATCTCTGTTCTCTAGTCATATCTCTGTTCTCTAGTCATATCTGACCATCTCTGCTCTCTAGTCATATATAACCATCTCTGCTCTCTAGTCATATCTAACCATCTCTGCTCTCTAGTCATATCTAACCATCTCTGCTCTCTAGTCATATCTAACCATCTCTGCTCTCTAGTCATATCTAACCATCTCTGCTCTCTAGTCATATCTAACCATCTCTGCTCTCTAGTCATATCTAACCATCTCTGCTCTCTAGTCATATCTAACCATCTCTGCTCTCTAGTCATATCTAACCATCTCTGTTCTCTAGTCATATCTAACTATCTCTGTTCTCTAGTCATATCTCTGTTCTCTAGTCATATCTGACCATCTCTGTTCTCTAGTCATATCTAACCATCTCTGTTCTCTAGTCATATCTCTGTTCTCTAGTCATATCTCTGTTCTCTAGTCATATCTCTGTTCTCGAGTCATATCTGACCATCTCTGTTCTCTAGTCATATCTAACCATATCTGTTCTCTAGTCATATCTGACCATCTCTGTTCTCTAGTCATATCTGACCATCTCTGTTCTCTAGTCATATCTCTGTTCTCTAGTCATATCTGACCATCTCTGTTCTCTAATCATATCTAACCATCTCTGCTCAATAGGCATATCTAACCATCTCTGCTCTCTAGTCATATCTCTGTTCTCTAGTCATATCTAACCATCTCTGCTCTCTAGTCATATCTGACCATCTCTGCTCTCTAGTCATATCTAACCATCTCTGCTCTCTAGTCATATCTAACCATCTCTGCTCTCTAGTCATATCTAACCATCGCTGCTCTCTAGTCATATCTAACCATCTCTGCTCTCTAGTCATATCTAACCATTTCTGCTCTCTAGTCATATCTAACTATCTCTGTTCTCTAGTCATATCTCTGTTCTCTAGTCATATCTGACCATCTCTGTTCTCTAATCATATCTGACCATCTCTGTTCTCTAGTCATATCTGACCATCTCTGTTCTCTAGTCATATATAACCATCTCTGCTCTCTAGTCATATCTAACCATCTCTGCTCTCTAGTCATATCTAACCATCTCTGCTCTCTAGTCATATCTAACCATCTCTGTTCTCTAGTCATATCTCTGTTCTCTAGTCATATCTGACCATCTCTGTTCTCTAGTCATATCTAACCATCTCTGCTCTCTAGTCATATCTAACCATGTCTGTTCTCTAGTCATATCTCTGTTCTCAAGTCATATCTGACCATCTCTGTTCTCTAGTCATATCTAACCATCTCTGCTCTCTAGTCATATCTAACCATCTCTGCTCTCTAGTCATATCTAACCATCTCTGCTCTCTAGTCATATCTAACAATTTCTGCTCTCTAGTCATATCTAACTATCTCTGTTCTCTAGTCATATCTCTGTTCTCTAGTCATATCTGACCATCGCTGTTCTCTAGTCATATCTAACCATCTCTGTTCTCTAGTCATATCTATGTTCTCTAGTCATATCTCTGTTCTCTAGTCATATCTAACCATCTCTGTTCTCTAGTCATATCTCTGTTCTCGACTCATATCTAACCATATCTGTTCTCTAGTCATATCTGACCATCTCTGTTCTCTAGTCATATCTGACCATCTCTGTTCTCTAGTCATATCTCTGTTCTCTAGTCATATCTGACCATCTCTGTTCTCTAGTCATATCTGACCATCTCTGTTCTCTAGTCATATCTGACCATCTCTGTTCTCTAGTCATATCTGACCATCTCTGTTCTCTAGTCATATCTGACCATCTCTGTTCTCTAGTCATATCTGACCATCTCTGTTCTCTAGTCATATCTGACCATCTCTGTTCTCTAGTCATATCTGACCATCTCTGTTCTCTAGTCATATATAACCATCTCTGCTCTCTAGTCATATCTAACCATCTCTGCTCTCTAGTCATATCTAACCATCTCTGCTCTCTAGTAATATCTAACCATCTCTGCTCTCTAGTCATATCTAACCATCTCTGTTCTCTAGTCATATCTAACCATCTCTGTTCTCTAGTCATATCTCTGTTCTCTAGTCATATCTGACCATCTCTGTTCTCTAGTCATATCTGACCATCTCTGTTCTCTAGTCATATCTAACCATCTCTGTTCTCTAGTCATATCTGACCATCTCTGTTCTCTAGTCATATCTGACCATCTCTGTTCTCTAGTCATATCTAACTATCTCTGTTCTCTAGTCATATCTCTGTTCTCTAGTCATATCTAACCATCTCTGTTCTCTAGTCATATCTCTGTTCTCGACTCATATCTAACCATATCTGTTCTCTAGTCATATCTGACCATCTCTGTTCTCTAGTCATATCTGACCATCTCTGTTCTCTAGTCATATCTCTGTTCTCTAGTCATATCTGACCATCTCTGTTCTCTAGTCATATCTGACCATCTCTGTTCTCTAGTCATATCTGACCATCTCTGTTCTCTAGTCATATCTGACCATCTCTGTTCTCTAGTCATATCTGACCATCTCTGTTCTCTAGTCATATCTGACCATCTCTGTTCTCTAGTCATATCTGACCATCTCTGTTCTCTAGTCATATCTGACCATCTCTGTTCTCTAGTCATATATAACCATCTCTGCTCTCTAGTCATATCTAACCATCTCTGCTCTCTAGTCATATCTAACCATCTCTGCTCTCTAGTAATATCTAACCATCTCTGCTCTCTAGTCATATCTAACCATCTCTGTTCTCTAGTCATATCTAACCATCTCTGTTCTCTAGTCATATCTCTGTTCTCTAGTCATATCTGACCATCTCTGTTCTCTAGTCATATCTAACCATCTCTGTTCTCTAGTCATATCTGACCATCTCTGTTCTCTAGTCATATCTGACCATCTCTGTTCTCTAGTCATATCTAACTATCTCTGTTCTCTAGTCATATCTAACCATCTCTGTCCTCTAGTCATATCTCTGTTCTCTAGTCATATCTGACAATCTCTGTTCTCTAGTCATATCTGACCATCTCTGTTCTCTAGTCATATCTGACCATCTCTGTTCTCTAGTCATATCTAACCATCTCTGTTCTCTAGTCATATCTGACCATCTCTGTTCTCTAGTCATATCTAACCATCTCTGTTCTCTAATCATATCAAACCATCTCTGTTCTCTAATCATATCAAACCATCTCTGTTCTCTAGTCATATCTAACCATCTCTGCTCTCTAGTCATATCTAACCATCTCTGCTCTCTAGTCATATCTGACCATCTCTGTTCTCTAGTCATATCTAACCATCTCTGTTCTCTAGTCATATCTCTGTTCTCTAGTCATATCTCTGTTCTCTAGTCATATCTCTGTTCTCGAGTCATATCTGACCATCTCTGTTCTCTAGTCATATCTAACCATATCTGTTCTCTAGTCATATCGGACCATCTCTGTTCTCTAGTCATATCTGACCATCTCTGTTCTCTAGTCATATCTCTGTTCTCTAGTCATATCTGACCATCTCTGTTCTCCAATCATATCTAACCATCTCTGCTCTCTAGTCATATCTAACCATCTCTGCTCTCTAGTCATATCTAACCATCGCTGCTCTCTAGTCATATCTAACCATCTCTGCTCTCTAGTCATATCTAACCATTTCTGCTCTCTAGTCATATCCAACTATCTCTGTTCTCTAGTCATATCTCTGTTCTCTAGTCATATCTGACCATCTCTGTTCTCTAGTCATATCTAACCATCTCTGTTCTCTAGTCATATCTCTGTTCTCTAGTCATATCTCTGTTCTCTAGTCATATCTCTGTTCTCTAGTCATATCTCTGTTCTCGAGTCATATCTGACCATCTCTGTTCTCTAGTCATATCTAACCATATCTGTTCTCTAGTCATATCTGACCATCTCTGTTCTCTAGTCATATCTGACCATCTCTGTTCTCTAGTCATATCTCTGTTCTCTAGTCATATCTGACCATCTCTGTTCTCTAGTCATATATAACCATCTCTGCTCTCTAGTCATATCAACCATCTCTGCTCTCTAGTCATATCTAACCATCTCTGCTCTCTAGTCATATCTAACCATCTCTGTTCTCTAGTCATATCTAACTATCTCTGTTCTCTAGTCATATCTCTGTTCTCTAGTCATATCTAACCATCTCTGTCCTCTAGTCATATCTCTGTTCTCTAGTCATATCTGACCATCTC
This sequence comes from Oncorhynchus clarkii lewisi, assembly GCF_045791955.1. Lineage (NCBI taxonomy): Eukaryota > Metazoa > Chordata > Actinopteri > Salmoniformes > Salmonidae > Oncorhynchus > Oncorhynchus clarkii. The sequence goes on from NC_092165.1 coordinate 65,050,971, forward strand.
TGTTCTCTAGTCATATCTGACCATCTCTGTTCTCTAGTCATATCTGACCATCTCTGTTCTCTAGTCATATCTAACCATCTCTGTTCTCTAGTCATATCTGACCATCTCTGTTCTCTAGTCATATCTAACCATCTCTGTTCTCTAATCATATCAAACCATCTCTGTTCTCTAATCATATCAAACCATCTCTGTTCTCTAGTCATATCTAACCATCTCTGCTCTCTAGTCATATCTAACCATCTCTGCTCTCTAGTCATATCTAACCATCTCTGCTCTCTAGTCATATCTAACCATCTCTGTTCTCTAGTCATATCTCTGTTCTCTAGTCATATCTGACCATCTCTGTTCTCTAGTCATATCTCTGTTCTCTAGTCATATCTCTGTTCTCTAGTCATATCTCTGTTCTCGAGTCATATCTGACCATCTCTGTTCTCTAGTCATATCTAACCATATCTGTTCTCTAGTCATATCTGACCATCTCTGTTCTCTAGTCATATCTGACCATCTCTGTTCTCTAGTCATATCTCTGTTCTCTAGTCATATCTGACCATCTCTGTTCTCTAATCATATCTAACCATCTCTGCTCTCTAGTCATATCTAACCATCTCTGCTCTCTAGTCATATCTAACCATCGCTGCTCTCTAGTCATATCTAACCATCTCTGCTCTCTAGTCATATCTAACCATTTCTGCTCTCTAGTCATATCTAACTATCTCTGTTCTCTAGTCATATCTCTGTTCTCTAGTCATATCTGACCATCTCTGTTCTCTAGTCATATCTAACCATCTCTGTTCTCTAGTCATATCTCTGTTCTCTAGTCATATCTCTGTTCTCGAGTCATATCTGACCATCTCTGTTCTCTAGTCATATCTAACCATATCTGTTCTCTAGTCATATCTAACCATATCTGTTCTCTAGTCATATCTGACCATCTCTGTTCTCTAGTCATATCTGACCATCTCTGTTCTCTAGTCATATCTCTGTTCTCTAGTCATATCTGACCATCTCTGTTCTCTAATCGGGCGGCAGGGTAGCCTAGTGGTTAGAGCGTTGGACTAATAACCGGAAGGTTGCGAGTTCAAACCCCCGAGCTGACAAGGTACAAATCTGTCGTTCTGCCCCTGAACAGGCAGTTAACCCACTGTTCCCAGGCCGTCATTGAAAATAAGAATTTGTTCTTAACTGACTTGCCTGGTTAAATAAAGGTAAAATAAAAAAAATTAAAAAAAAATCATATCTGACCATCTCTGTTCTCTAGTCATATCTGACCATCTCTGTTCTCTAGTCATATATAACCATCTCTGCTCTCTAGTCATATCTAACCATCTCTGCTCTCTAGTCATATCTAACCATCTCTGCTCTCTAGTCATATCTAACCATCTCTGTTCTCTAGTCATATCTCTGTTCTCTAGTCATATCTGACCATCTCTGTTCTCTAGTCATATCTAACCATCTCTGTTCTCTAGTCATATCTCTGTTCTCTAGTCATATCTAACCATCTCTGTTCTCTAGTCATATCTCTGTTCTCTAGTCATATCTGACCATCTCTGTTCTCTAGTCATATCTGACCATCTCTGTTCTCTAGTCATATCTAACCATCTCTGTTCTCTAGTCATATCTCTGTTCTCTAGTCATATCTAACCATGTCTGTTCTCTAGTCATATCTCTGTTCTCTAGTCATATCTCTGTTCTCGAGTCATATCTGACCATCTCTGTTCTCTAGTCATATCTAACCATATCTGTTCTCTAGTCATATCTGACCATCTCTGTTCTCTAGTCATATCTGACCATGTCTGTTCTCTAGTCATATCTCTGTTCTCTAGTCATATCTCTGTTCTCTAGTCATATCTAACCATCTCTGTTCTCTAGTCATATCTCTGTTCTCTAGTCATATCTAACCATGTCTGTTCTCTAGTCATATCTCTGTTCTCTAGTCATATCTCTGTTCTCGAGTCATATCTGACCATCTCTGTTCTCTAGTCATATCTAACCATATCTGTTCTCTAGTCATATCTGACCATCTCTGTTCTCTAGTCATATCTGACCATGTCTGTTCTCTAGTCATATCTCTGTTCTCTAGTCATATCTCTGTTCTCTAGTCATATCTCTGTTCTCTAGTCATATCTCTGTTCTCGAGTCATATCTGACCATCTCTGTTCTCTAGTCATATCTAACCATATCTGTTCTCTAGTCATATCGGACCATCTCTGTTCTCTAGTCATATCTGACCATCTCTGTTCTCTAGTCATATCTCTGTTCTCTAGTCATATCTGACCATCTCTGTTCTCCAATCATATCTAACCATCTCTGCTCTCTAGTCATATCTAACCATCTCTGCTCTCTAGTCATATCTAACCATCGCTGCTCTCTAGTCATATCTAACCATCTCTGCTCTCTAGTCATATCTAACCATTTCTGCTCTCTAGTCATATCCAACTATCTCTGTTCTCTAGTCATATCTCTGTTCTCTAGTCATATCTGACCATCTCTGTTCTCTAGTCATATCTAACCATCTCTGTTCTCTAGTCATATCTCTGTTCTCTAGTCATATCTCTGTTCTCTAGTCATATCTCTGTTCTCGAGTCATATCTGACCATCTCTGTTCTCTAGTCATATCTAACCATATCTGTTCTCTAGTCATATCTGACCATCTCTGTTCTCTAGTCATATCTGACCATCTCTGTTCTCTAGTCATATCTCTGTTCTCTAGTCATATCTGACCATCTCTGTTCTCTAATCATATCTGACCATCTCTGTTCTCTAGTCATATCTGACCATCTCTGTTCTCTAGTCATATATAACCATCTCTGCTCTCTAGTCATATCTAACCATCTCTGCTCTCTAGTCATATCTAACCATCTCTGCTCTCTAGTCATATCTAACCATCTCTGTTCTCTAGTCATATCTAACTATCTCTGTTCTCTAGTCATATCTCTGTTCTCTAGTCATATCTAACCATCTCTGTCCTCTAGTCATATCTCTGTTCTCTAGTCATATCTGACCATCTCTGTTCTCTAGTCATATCTGACCATCTCTGTTCTCTAGTCATATCTGACCATCTCTGTTCTCTAGTCATATCTAACCATCTCTGTTCTCTAGTCATATCTGACCATCTCTGTTCTCTAGTCATATCTAACCATCTCTGTTCTCTAATCATATCAAACCATCTCTGTTCTCTAATCATATCAAACCATCTCTGTTCTCTAGTCATATCTAACCATCTCTGCTCTCTAGTCATATCTAACCATCTCTGCTCTCTAGTCATATCTAACCATCTCTGCTCTCTAGTCATATCTAACCATCTCTGTTCTCTAGTCATATCTCTGTTCTCTAGTCATATCTGACCATCTCTGTTCTCTAGTCATATCTCTGTTCTCTAGTCATATCTCTGTTCTCTAGTCATATCTCTGTTCTCGAGTCATATCTGACCATCTCTGTTCTCTAGTCATATCTAACCATATCTGTTCTCTAGTCATATCTGACCATCTCTGTTCTCTAGTCATATCTGACCATCTCTGTTCTCTAGTCATATCTCTGTTCTCTAGTCATATCTGACCATCTCTGTTCTCTAATCATATCTAACCATCTCTGCTCTCTAGTCATATCTAACCATCTCTGCTCTCTAGTCATATCTAACCATCGCTGCTCTCTAGTCATATCTAACCATCTCTGCTCTCTAGTCATATCTAACCATTTCTGCTCTCTAGTCATATCTAACTATCTCTGTTCTCTAGTCATATCTCTGTTCTCTAGTCATATCTGACCATCTCTGTTCTCTAGTCATATCTAACCATCTCTGTTCTCTAGTCATATCTCTGTTCTCTAGTCATATCTCTGTTCTCGAGTCATATCTGACCATCTCTGTTCTCTAGTCATATCTAACCATATCTGTTCTCTAGTCATATCTGACCATCTCTGTTCTCTAGTCATATCTGACCATCTCTGTTCTCTAGTCATATCTCTGTTCTCTAGTCATATCTGACCATCTCTGTTCTCTAATCGGGCGGCAGGGTAGCCTAGTGGTTAGAGCGTTGGACTAATAACCGGAAGGTTGCGAGTTCAAACCCCCGAGCTGACAAGGTACAAATCTGTCGTTCTGCCCCTGAACAGGCAGTTAACCCACTGTTCCCAGGCCGTCATTGAAAATAAGAATTTGTTCTTAACTGACTTGCCTGGTTAAATAAAGGTAAAATAAAAAAATTTAAAAAAAATCATATCTGACCATCTCTGTTCTCTAGTCATATCTGACCATCTCTGTTCTCTAGTCATATATAACCATCTCTGTCATATCTAACCATCTCTCTCTAGTCATATCTAACCATCTCTAGTCATATCTAACCATCTCTGTTCTCTAGTCATATCTCTGTTCTCTAGTCATATCTGACCATCTCTGTTCTCTAGTCATATCTGACCATCTCTGTTCTCTAGTCATATCTAACCATCTCTGTTCTCTAGTCATATCTCTGTTCTCTAGTCATATCTAACCATGTCTGTTCTCTAGTCATATCTCTGTTCTCTAGTCATATCTCTGTTCTCGAGTCATATCTGACCATCTCTGTTCTCTAGTCATATCTAACCATATCTGTTCTCTAGTCATATCTGACCATCTCTGTTCTCTAGTCATATCTGACCATGTCTGTTCTCTAGTCATATCTCTGTTCTCTAGTCATATCTCTGTTCTCTAGTCATATCTGACCATCTCTGTTCTCTAGTCATATCTGACCATCTCTGTTCTCTAGTCATATCTGACCATCTCTGTTCTCTAGTCATATCTAACCATCTCTGCTCTCTAGTCATATCTAACCATCTCTGCTCTCTAGTCATATCTAACCATCTCTGCTCTCTAGTCATATCTAACCATCTCTGCTCTCTAGTCATATCTAACAATTTATGCTCTCTAGTCATATCTAACTATCTCTGTTCTCTAGTCATATCTCTGTTCTCTAGTCATATCTAACCATCTCTGTTCTCTAATCATATCAAACCATCTCTGTTCTCTAATCATATCAAACCATCTCTGTTCTCTAGTCATATCTAACCATCTCTGCTCTCTAGTCATATCTAACCATCTCTGCTCTCTAGTCATATCTGACCATCTCTGTTCTCTAGTCATATCTAACCATCTCTGTTCTCTAGTCATATCTCTGTTCTCTAGTCATATCTCTGTTCTCGAGTCATATCTGACCATCTCTGTTCTCTAGTCATATCTAACAATATCTGTTCTCTAGTCATATCGGACCATCTCTGTTCTCTAGTCATATCTGACCATCTCTGTTCTCTAGTCATATCTCTGTTCTCTAGTCATATCTGACCATCTCTGTTCTCCAATCATATCTAACCATCTCTGCTCTCTAGTCATATCTAACCATCTCTGCTCTCTAGTCATATCTAACCATCGCTGCTCTCTAGTCATATCTAACCATCTCTGCTCTCTAGTCATATCTAACCATTTCTGCTCTCTAGTCATATCCAACTATCTCTGTTCTCTAGTCATATCTCTGTTCTCTAGTCATATCTGACCATCTCTGTTCTCTAGTCATATCTAACCATCTCTGTTCTCTAGTCATATCTCTGTTCTCTAGTCATATCTCTGTTCTCTAGTCATATCTCTGTTCTCGAGTCATATCTGACCATATCTGTTCTCTAGTCATATCTGACCATCTCTGTTCTCTAGTCATATCTGACCATCTCTGTTCTCTAGTCATATCTCTGTTCTCTAGTCATATCTGACCATCTCTGTTCTCTAATCATATCTGACCATCTCTGTTCTCTAGTCATATCTGACCATCTCTGTTCTCTAGTCATATATAACCATCTCTGCTCTCTAGTCATATCTAACCATCTCTGCTCTCTAGTCATATCTAACCATCTCTGCTCTCTAGTCATATCTAACCATCTCTGTTCTCTAGTCATATCTAACTATCTCTGTTCTCTAGTCATATCTCTGTTCTCTAGTCATATCTAACCATCTCTGTCCTCTAGTCATATCTCTGTTCTCTAGTCATATCTGACCATCTCTGTTCTCTAGTCATATCTGACCATCTCTGTTCTCTAGTCATATCTGACCATCTCTGTTCTCTAGTCATATCTAACCATCTCTGTTCTCTAGTCATATCTGACCATCTCTGTTCTCTAGTCATATCTAACCATCTCTGTTCTCTAATCATATCAAACCATCTCTGTTCTCTAATCATATCAAACCATCTCTGTTCTCTAGTCATATCTAACCATCTCTGCTCTCTAGTCATATCTAACCATCTCTGTTCTCTAGTCATATCTGACCATCTCTGTTCTCTAGTCATATCTAACCATCTCTGTTCTCTAGTCATATCTCTGTTCTCGAGTCATATCTGACCATCTCTGACCATATCTGTTCTCTAGTCATATCTGACCATCTCTGTTCTCTAGTCATATCTGACCATCTCTGTTCTCTAGTCATATCTCTGTTCTCTAGTCATATCTGACCATCTCTGTTCTCTAATCATATCTAACCATCTCTGCTCTCTAGTCATATCTAACCATCTCTGCTCTCTAGTCATATCTAACCATCGCTGCTCTCTAGTCATATCTAACCATCTCTGCTCTCTAGTCATATCTAACCATTTCTGCTCTCTAGTCATATCTAACTATCTCTGTTCTCTAGTCATATCTCTGTTCTCTAGTCATATCTGACCATCTCTGTTCTCTAGTCATATCTAATCATCTCTGTTCTCTAGTCATATCTCTGTTCTCTAGTCATATCTCTGTTCTCTAGTCATATCTCTGTTCTCGAGTCATATCTGACCATCTCTGTTCTCTAGTCATATCTAACCATATCTGTTCTCTAGTCATATCTGACCATCTCTGTTCTCTAGTCATATCTGACCATCTCTGTTCTCTAGTCATATCTCTGTTCTCTAGTCATATCTGACCATCTCTGTTCTCTAATCATATCTGACCATCTCTGTTCTCTAGTCATATCTGACCATCTCTGTTCTCTAGTCATATATAACCATCTCTGCTCTCTAGTCATATCTAACCATCTCTGCTCTCTAGTCATATCTAACCATCTCTGCTCTCTAGTCATATCTAACCATCTCTGTTCTCTAGTCATATCTCTGTTCTCTAGTCATATCTGACCATCTCTGTTCTCTAGTCATATCTAACCATCTCTGTTCTCTAGTCATATCTCTGTTCTCTAGTCATATCTAACCATCTCTGTTCTCTAGTCATATCTCTGTTCTCTAGTCATATCTGACCATCTCTGTTCTCTAGTCATATCTGACCATCTCTGTTCTCTAGTCATATCTAACCATCTCTGTTCTCTAGTCATATCTCTGTTCTCTAGTCATATCTAACCATGTCTGTTCTCTAGTCATATCTCTGTTCTCTAGTCATATCTCTGTTCTCGAGTCATATCTGACCATCTCTGTTCTCTAGTCATATCTAACCATATCTGTTCTCTAGTCATATCTGACCATCTCTGTTCTCTAGTCATATCTAACCATCTCTGCTCTCTAGTCATATCTAACCATCTCTGCTCTCTAGTCATATCTAACCATCTCTGCTCTCTAGTCATATCTAACCATCTCTGCTCTCTAGTCATATCTAACAATTTATGCTCTCTAGTCATATCTAACTATCTCTGTTCTCTAGTCATATCTCTGTTCTCTAGTCATATCTGACCATCGCTGTTCTCTAGTCATATCTAACCATCTCTGTTCTCTAGTCATATCTCTGTTCTCTAGTCATATCTCTGTTCTCTAGTCATATCTAACCATCTCTGTTCTCTAGTCATATCTCTGTTCTCTAGTCATATCTAACCATATCTGTTCTCTAGTCATATCTGACCATCTCTGTTCTCTAATCATATCTGACCATCTCTGTTCTCTAGTCATATCTGACCATCTCTGTTCTCTAGTCATATATAACCATCTCTGCTCTCTAGTCATATCTAACCATCTCTGCTCTCTAGTCATATCTAACCATCTCTGCTCTCTAGTAATATCTAACCATCTCTGCTCTCTAGTCATATCTAACCATCTCTGTTCTCTAGTCATATCTAACCATCTCTGTTCTCTAGTCATATCTCTGTTCTCTAGTCATATCTGACCATCTCTGTTCTCTAGTCATATCTAACCATCTCTGTTCTCTAGTCATATCTGACCATCTCTGTTCTCTAGTCATATCTCTGTTCTCTAGTCATATCTAACCATCTCTGTCCTCTAGTCATATCTCTGTTCTCTAGTCATATCTGACCATCTCTGTTCTCTAGTCATATCTGACCATCTCTGTTCTCTAGTCATATCTAACCATCTCTGTTCTCTAGTCATATCTGACCATCTCTGTTCTCTAGTCATATCTAACCATCTCTGTTCTCTAATCATATCAAACCATCTCTGTTCTCTAATCATATCAAACCATCTCTGTTCTCTAGTCATATCTAACCATCTCTGCTCTCTAGTCATATCTAACCATCTCTGCTCTCTAGTCATATCTAACCATCTCTGTTCTCTAGTCATATCTCTGTTCTCGAGTCATATCTGACCATCTCTGTTCTCTAGTCATATCTAACCATATCTGTTTTCTAATCATATCAAACCATCTCTGTTCTCTAGTCATATCTAACCATATCTGTTCTCTAATCATATCTCTGTTCTCTAGTCATATCTAACCATCTCTGTCCTCTAGTCATATCTAACCATCTCTGTTCTCTAGTCATATCTCTGTTCTCTAGTCATATCTGAACATCTCTGTTCTCTAGTCATATCTAACCATCTCTGTTCTCTAGTCATATCTAACCATCTCTGTTCTCTAGTCATATCTCTGTTCTCTAGTCATATCTGACCATCTCTGTTCTCTAGTCATATCTAACCATCTCTGCTCTCTAGTCATATCTAACCATCTCTGCTCTCTAGTCATATCTAACCATCTCTGCTCTCTAGTCATATCTAACCATCTCTGCTCTCTAGTCATATCTAACCATCTCTGCTCTCTAGTCATATCTAACCATCTCTGCTCTCTAGTCATATCTAACCATCTCTGTTCTCTAGTCATATCTAACCATCTCTGCTCTCTAGTCATATCTCTGTTCTCTAATCATTTCTGACCATCTCTGTTCTCTAGTCATATCTGACCATCTCTGTTCTCTAGTCATATCTAACCATCTCTGTTCTCTAGTCATATCTCTGTTCTCTAGTCATATCTGACCATCTCTGTTCTCTAGTCATATCTGACCATCTCTGTTCTCTAGTCATATCTCTGTTCTCTAGTCATATCTAACCATCTCTGTTCTCTAGTCATATCTCTGTTCTCTAGTCATATCTGAACATCTCTGTTCTCTAGTCATATCTAACCATCTCTGTTCTCTAGTCATATCTAACCATCTCTGTTCTCTAGTCATATCTCTGTTCTCTAGTCATATCTGACCATCTCTGTTCTCTAGTCATATCTAACCATCTCTGCTCTCTAGTCATATCTAACCATCTCTGCTCTCTAGTCATATCTAACCATCTCTGCTCTCTAGTCATATCTAACCATCTCTGCTCTCTAGTCATATCTAACCATCTCTGCTCTCTAGTCATATCTAACCATCTCTGCTCTCTAGTCATATCTAACCATCTCTGTTCTCTAGTCATATCTAACCATCTCTGCTCTCTAGTCATATCTCTGTTCTCTAGTCATTTCTGACCATCTCTGTTCTCTAGTCATATCTGACCATCTCTGTTCTCTAGTCATATCTAACCATCTCTGTTCTCTAGTCATATCTCTGTTCTCTAGTCATATCTGACCATCTCTGTTCTCTAGTCATATCTGACCATCTCTGTTCTCTAGTCATATCTCTGTTCTCTAGTCATATCTAACCATCTCTGTTCTCTAGTCATATCTCTGTTCTCGAGTCATATCTGACCATCTCTGTTCTCGAGTCATATCTGACCATCTCTGTTCTCTAGTCATATCTCTGTTCTCAAGTCATATCTGACCATCTCTGCTCTCTAGTCATATCTAACCATCTCTGCTCTCTAGTCATATCTAACCATCTCTGCTCTCTAGTCATATCTAACCATCTCTGCTCTCTAGTCATATCTAACCATCTCTGCTCTCTAGTCATATCTAACCATCTCTGCTCTCTAGTCATATCTAACCATCTCTGTTCTCTAGTCATATCTCTGTTCTCTAGTCATATCTGACCATCTCTGTTCTCTAGTCATATCTAACCATCTCTCTTCTCTAGTCTTATCTAACCATCTCTGTTTTCTAGTCATATCTCTGTTCTCTAGTCATATCTCTGTTCTCTAGTTATATCTGATCATCTCTGTTCTCTAGTCATATCTGACCATCTCTGTTCTCTAGTCATATCTAACCATATCTGTTCTCTAATCATATCTCTGTTCTCTAGTCATATCTGACCATCTCTGTTCTCTAGTCATATCTAACCATCTCTGTTCTCTAGTCATATCTAACCATCTCTGTTCTCTAGTCATATCTAACCATCTCTGTTCTCTAGTCATATCTGACCATCTCTGTTCTCTAGTCATATCTAACCATCTCTGTTCTCTAGTCATATCTGACCATCTCTGTTCTCTAGTCATATCTAACCATCTCTGTTCTCTAGTCATATCTAACCATCTCTGTTCTCTAGTCATATCTAACCATCTCTGTTCTCTAGTCATATCTGACCATCTCTGTTCTCTAGTCATATCTAACCATCTCTGTTCTCTAGTCATATCTGACCATCTCTGTTCTCTAGTCATATCTAACCATCTCTGTTCTCTAGTCATATCTCTGTTCTCTAGTCAAAACTGACCATCTCTGTTCTCTAGTCATATCTGACCATCTCTGTTCTCTAGTCATATCTCTGTTCTGTAGTCATATCTCTGTTCTCTAGTCATATCTGATCATCTCTGTTCTCTAGTCATATCTAACCATCTCTGTTCTCTAGTCATATATCTGTTCTCTAGTCATATCTCTGTTCTCTAGTCATATCTCTGTTCTCTAGTCATATCTGACCATCTCTGTTCTCTAGTCATATCTGACCATCTCTGTTCTTTAGTCATATCTGACCATCTCTGTTCTCTAATCATATCTAACCATCTCTGTTCTCTAATCATATCTAACCATCTCTGTTCTCTAATCATATCTAACCATCTCTGTTCTCTAATCATATCTAACCATCTCTGTTCTCTAGTCATATCTAACCATCTCTGTTCTCTAGTCATATCTAACCATCTCTGTTCTCTAGTCATATCTAACCATCTCTGTTCTCTAGTCATATCTAACTATCTCTGTTCTCTAGTCATATATCTGTTCTCTAGTATATATCTGTTCTCTAGTCATATCTAACTATCTCTGTTCTCTAGTCATATATCTGTTCTCTAGTATATATCTGTTCTCTAGTATATCTCTGTTCTCTAGTCATATATCTGTTCTCTAGTATATATCTGTTCTCTAGTATATCTCTGTTCTCTAGTCATATCTAACTATCTCTGTTCTCTAGTCATATATCTGTTCTCTAGTATATATCTGTTCTCTAGTATATCTCTGTTCTCTAGTCATATCTAACCATCTCTGTTCTCTAGTCATATCTGACCATCTCTGTTCTCTAGTCATATCTAACCATCTCTGTTCTCTAGTCATATCTCTGTTCTCTAGTCATATCTCTGTTCTCTAGTCATATCTCTGTTCTCGAGTCATATCTGACCATCTCTGTTCTCTAGTCATATCTAACCATATCTATTCTCTAGTCATATCTGACCATCTCTGTTCTCTAGTCATATCTGACCATCTCTGTTCTCTAGTCATATCTCTGTTCTCTAGTCATATCTGACCATCTCTGTTCTCTAATCATATCTGACCATCTCTGTTCTCTATTCATATCTGACCATCTCTGTTATCTAGTCATATATAACCATCTCTGCTCTCTAGTCATATCTAACCATCTCTGCTCTCTAGTCATATCTAACCATCTCTGCTCTCTAGTCATATCTAACCATCTCTGTTCTCTAGTCATATCTCTGTTCTCTAGTCATATCTGACCATCTCTGTTCTCTAGTCATATCTAACCATCTCTGCTCTCTAGTCATATCTAACCATCTCTGCTCTCTAGTCATATCTAACAATTTCTGCTCTCTAGTCATATCTAACTATCTCTGTTCTCTAGTCATATCTGACCATCGCTGTTCTCTAGTCATATCTAACCATCTCTGTTCTCTAGTCATATCTCTGTTCTCTAGTCATATCTCTGTTCTCTAGTCATATCTCTGTTCTCGAGTCATATCTAACCATATCTGTTCTCTAGTCATATCTGACCATCTCTGTTCTCTAGTCATATCTGACCATCTCTGTTCTCTAGTCATATCTCTGTTCTCTAGTCATATCTGACCATCTCTGTTCTCTAATCATATCTGACCATCTCTGTTCTCTAGTCATATCTGACCATCTCTGTTCTCTAGTCATATATAACCATCTCTGCTCTCTAGTCATATCTAACCATCTCTGCTCTCTAGTCATATCTAACCATCTCTGCTCTCTAGTAATATCTAACCATCTCTGCTCTCTAGTCATATCTAACCATCTCTGTTCTCTAGTCATATCTCTGTTCTCTAGTCATATCTAACCATCTCTGTTCTCTAGTCATATCTCTGTTCTCTAGTCATATCTAACCATCTCTGTTCTCTAGTCATATCTGACCATCTCTGTTCTCTAGTCATATCTGACCATCTCTGTTCTCTAGTCATATCTAACTATCTCTGTTCTCTAGTCATATCTCTGTTCTCTAGTCATATCTAACCATCTCTGTCCTCTAGTCATATCTCTGTTCTCTAGTCATATCTGACCATCTCTGTTCTCTAGTCATATCTGACCATCTCTGTTCTCTAGTCATATCTGACCATCTCTGTTCTCTAGTCATATCTAACCATCTCTGTTCTCTAGTCATATCTGACCATCTCTGTTCTCTAGTCATATCTAACCATCTCTGTTCTCTAATCATATCTAACCATCTCTGTTCTCTAATCATATCAAACCATCTCTGTTCTCTAGTCATATCTAACCATCTCTGCTCTCTAGTCATATCTAACCATCTCTGCTCTCTAGTCATATCTAACCATCTCTGCTCTCTAGTCATATCTAACCATCTCTGTTCTCTAGTCATATCTAACCATGTCTGTTTTCTAATCATATCAAACCATCTCTGTTCTCTAGTCATATCTAACCATATCTGTTCTCTAATCATATCTCTGTTCTCTAGTCATATCTAACCATCTCTGTTCTCTAGTCATATCTAACCATCTCTGTTCTCTAGTCATATCTCTGTTCTCTAGTCATATCTGAACATCTCTGTTCTCTAGTCATATCTAACCATCTCTGTTCTCTAGTCATATCTAACCATCTCTGTTCTCTAGTCATATCTCTGTTCTCTAGTCATATCTGACCATCTCTGTTCTCTAGTCATATCTAACCATCTCTGCTCTCTAGTCATATCTAACCATCTCTGCTCTCTAGTCATATCTAACCATCTCTGTTCTCTAGTCATATCTAACCATCTCTGCTCTCTAGTCATATCTAACCATCTCTGCTCTCTAGTCATATCTAACCATCTCTGCTCTCTAGTCATATCTAACCATCTCTGTTCTCTAGTCATATCTAACCATCTCTGCTCTCTAGTCATATCTCTGTTCTCTAGTCATTTCTAACCATCTCTGTTCTCTAGTCATATCTGACCATCTCTGTTCTCTAGTCATATCTAACCATCTCTGTTCTCTAGTCATATCTCTGTTCTCTAGTCATATCTTACCATCTCTGTTCTCTAGTCATATCTGACCATCTCTGTTCTCTAGTCATATCTCTGTTCTCTAGTCATATCTAACCATCTCTGTTCTCTAGTCATATCCCTGTTCTCACTTCATATCTGACCATCTCTGTTCTCAAGTCATATCTGACCATCTCTGTTCTCTAGTCATATCTAACCATCTCTGCTCTCTAGTCATATCTAACCATCTCTGCTCTCTAGTCATATCTAACCATCTCTGCTCTCTAGTCATATCTAACCATCTCTGCTCTCTAGTCATATCTAACCATCTCTGCTCTCTAGTCATATCTAACCATCTCTGCTCTCTAGTCATATCTAACCATCTCTGTTCTCTAGTAATATCTCTGTTCTCTAGTCATATCTAACCATCTCTGTTCTCTAGTCATATCTCTGTTCTCTAGTCATATCTGACCATCTCTGTTCTCTAGTCATATCTAACCATCTCTCTTCTCTAGTCTTATCTAACCATCTCTGTTTTCTAGTCATATCTCTGTTCTCTAGTCATATCTCTGTTCTCTAGTTATATCTGACCATCTCTGTTCTCTAGTCATATCTAACCATATCTGTTCTCTAATCATATCTCTGTTCTCTAGTCATATCTGACCATCTCTGTTCTCTAGTCATATCTAACCATCTCTGTTCTCTAGTCATATCTAACCATCTCTGTTCTCTAGTCATATCTAAACATCTCTGTTCTCTAGTCATATCTGACCATCTCTGTTCTCTAGTCATATCTAACCATCTCTGTTCTCTAGTCATATCTGACCATCTCTGTTCTCTAGTCATATCTAACCATCTCTGTTCTCTAGTCATATCTCTGTTCTCTAGTCAAAACTGACCATCTCTGTTCTCTAGTCATATCTGACCATCTCTGTTCTCTAGTCATATCTAACCATCTCTGTTCTCTAGTCATATCTAACCATCTCTGTTCTCTAGTCATATCTCTGTTCTCTAGTCATATCTGACCATCTCTGTTCTCTAGTCATATCTCTGTTCTGTAGTCATATCTCTGTTCTCTAGTCATATCTGATCATCTCTGTTCTCTAGTCATATCTAACCATCTCTGTTCTCTAGTCATATATCTGTTCTCTAGTCATATCTCTGTTCTCTAGTCATATCTCTGTTCTCTAGTCATATCTGACCATCTCTGTTCTCTAGTCATATCTGACCATCTCTGTTCTTTAGTCATATCTGACCATCTCTGTTCTCTAATCATATCTAACCATCTCTGTTCTCTAATCATATCTAACCATCTCTGTTCTCTAATCATATCTAACCATCTCTGTTCTCTAGTCATATCTAACCATCTCTGTTCTCTAGTCATATCTAACCATCTCTGTTCTCTAGTCATATCTAACTATCTCTGTTCTCTAGTCATATATCTGTTCTCTAGTATATATCTGTTCTCTAGTATATCTCTGTTCTCTAGTCATATCTAACTATCTCTGTTCTCTAGTCATATATCTGTTCTCTAGTATATATCTGTTCTCTAGTATATCTCTGTTCTCTAGTCATATCTAACCATCTCTGTTCTCTAGTCATATCTAACTATCTCTGTTCTCTAGTCATATATCTGTTCTCTAGTATATATCTGTTCTCTAGTCATATATCTGTTCTCTAGTATATCTCTGTTCTCTAGTCATATCTCTGTTCTCTAGTCATATCTAACCATCTCTGCTCTCTCGTCATATCTAACTCTTTAATCATATCTCTGCTCTATAGGGGAGTGGCTGAGCGGGGGATGGAGGTGATGTTCTCGACGCCTAAGAAGTGGATCCGTTCGGGGTGTTCAGGGGCGCTGGGGTACGTGGACATCCAGACCCTGGCTGAGGGGACGTGTCGTTACGACCTCAACGACACTGACGTGGCCTGGCTGGAGCTCATCAACCAGCAGTTCACTCTGATGGGTCAGTAGATTTACCCCCTCATCTACGGTTGTACAGCTTACTGTGTAGTATTGACTGTGTCGTGGTTCAGCGCTGTGTAGTATTGACTGTGTCTTGGTTCAGCGCTGTGTAGTATCGACTGTGTCGTGGTTCAGCGCTGTGTAGTATCGACTGTCTTGGTTCAGCGCTGTGTAGTATCGACTGTCTTGATTCAGCGCTGTGTAGTATCGACTGTCTTGATTCAGCGCTGTGTAGTATCGACTGTGTCGTGGTTCAGCGCTGTGTAGTATCGACTGTCTTGGTTCAGCGCTGTGTAGTATCGACTGTGTCGTGGTTCAGCGCTGTGTAGTATCGACTGTCTTGGTTCAGCGCTGTGTAGTATCGACTGTGTCGTGGTTCAGCGCTGTGTAGTATCGACTGTGTCGTGGTTCAGCGCTGTGTAGTATCGACTGTCTTGGTTCAGCGCTGTGTAGTATCGACTGTGTCGTGGTTCAGCGCTGTGTAGTATCGACTGTGTCGTGGTTCAGCGCTGTGTAGTATCGACTGTCTTGATTCAGCGCTGTGTAGTATCGACTGTCTTGATTCAGCGCTGTGTAGTATCGACTGTCTTGATTCAGCGCTGTGTAGTATCGACTGTGTCGTGGTCCAGCGCTGTGCAGTGTTTAATGTTATCTGTTCTCCAGGCATGGTGCTGCTGGACGAGATGACCATGGAGAGAGTGATGGAGGAGTTTGAGAGGCGTTGCTATGACAGAATGAGCCATGCCATGGCAACGGAGGAGGGGCTTGGCATGGAGTACGACGAGGATGTTGTGTGTGACATCTGTCGGTCACCTGACAGCGAGGACAACAACGAGATGGTTTTCTGTGACAAGTGCAACATCTGTGTTCACCAGGTACGGTTCTGTAATCCAGCGTTATTGCCCTAGCACGCATCCACGCGTCCAACTCATCCCAGAGGACTGAGTCTCTGTGGGGTTTCCTCTTTCAATTCAATTCAATTCAAGGGCTTTATTGGCATGGGAAACATGTGTTAACATTGCCAAAGCAAGTGAGGTAGACAACATACAAAGTGAATATATAAAGTGAAAAACAACAAACATTAACAGTAAACATTACACATACAGAGGTTTCAAAACAGTAAAGACATTACAAATGTCATATTATATATATATATATATATACAGTGTTTTAACAATGTACAAATGGTTAAAGGACACAAGATAAAATAAATAAGCATAAATATGGGTTGTATTTACAATGGTGTTTGTTCTTCACTGGTTGCCCTTTTCTCGTGGCAACAGGTCACAAATCTTGCTGCTGTGATGGCACACTGTGGAATTTCACCCAGTAGATATGGGAGTTTTCGAATTCTTTGTGGATCTGTGTAATCTGAGGGAAATATGTCTCTCTAATATGGTCATACATTGGGCAGGAGGTTAGGAAGTGCAGCTCAGTTTCCACCTCATTTTGTGGGCAGTGGGCACATAGCCTGTCTTCTCTTGAGAGCCATGTCTGCCTACGGCGGCCTTTCTCAATAGCAAGGCTATGCTCACTGAGTCTGTACATAGTCAAAGCTTTCCTTAATTTTGGGTCAGTCACAGTGGTCAGGTATTCTGCCGCTGTGTACTCTCTGTGTAGGGCCAAATAGCATTCTAGTTTGCTCTGTTTTTTTGTTAATTCTTTCCAATGTGTTAAGTAATTATCTTTTTGTTTTCTCATGATTTGGTTGGATCTAATTGTGCTGTTGTCCTGGGGCTCTGTAGGGTGTGTTTGTGTTTGTGAACAGAGCCCCAGGACCAGCTTGCTTAGGGGACTCTTCTCCAGGTTCATCTCTCTCTTTCCTTGTACATGATTGATAAATTAAGGTCACTGATTAGTAAGGATCTCCCCTCACCTGGTTGTCTAGGTCACTGATTAGTAAGGATCTCCCCTCACCTGGTTGTCTAGGTCACTGATTAGTAAGGATCTCCCCTCACCTGGTTGTCTAGGTCTTAATTGAAAAGAAAAAACAAAAACCAGCAGACACTAGTCCCTCTATGGAAGGAGCAGATGAGATGAGTCGCCTCCCTAACAGTGGGATTTGTTGTCCACAGAGCAGAACGGCGGCCTGTCAAGCTCCCGCCTATTCCCCTTTTTGGATTGGTGGATACATTTAGTTATTTTACTACTTTATAAAAAATGTCGATGTTGGAATCAGTGTCTATTCAATGGAGACTTGAGATGCAATACTTTCCTGAAGAGTATATAGTCTTGTATTTCAACAGGGACAAACAACTCTGATGTAAAGGGCTTCTTCTCAGCATGGATGTCACATCCATCACACTTCACACTCCAAACAACCTCAGCATTATCTCACTCCAAACAACCTCAGCATTATCTCACTCCTAACAACCCTCAGCATTATCTCACTCCTAACAACCTCACCAATGGGTAAAATAATATGTAAATTATGTAGATATTCCTCTAAGAAAACCATTGGTCCAACCTTCATGCCTGTCATAATCCGATCAAAAGTTATTGGGAGTTTTTACCCTTTGTAAGATGACCAGATTTAGGCTGACAAAATCAATGGAAGCCAGAGAAAATAAGTGTTCAAAAATGGCTACCTGACAGGCTCACTTTCCCATTGAACTTATCATCTTTCTTCTCGAATCCTCAGGACATGAAACAATAGAGGTAAGATATACATTTTGAGACATGACATAGTTTCATATTAATTTGAAATTCATTTTTTTCTTCTCCCAAAACAAGCGTAGCTCTGTGAAATGTCAACAGAGCACTTAGTGCTGTGGTCACCAACCTTTTCTGAGTAAAGATCACTTTCACAGTCAAAAAGTAAGGCGAGATCTACCACTGAGATTTTTTTGTTTTAAACATGACTTTAAAATGTAATATTAACCTAATAAAACCAGTTCTGTAGGAATGAGGTTTGTGCAGTATGCTTAATACATTATCACAGCATAGTGGCTATGTGCCTGTCTTAATACATTATCACAGGATAGTGTCTATGTGCCCGGCTTAATACATTATCACAGCATAGTGGCTATGTGCCTGGCCTAATACATTTTCACAGCATAATGGCTATGTGCCTGCTTAATATATTATCACAGCATAATGGCTATGTGCCTGGCTTAATACATTATCACAGCATAGTGGCTATATGCCTGGCCTAATACATTATCACAGCATAATGGCTATGCCTGGTCTAATACATTATCACAGCATAATGGCTATGTTCCTGGCCTAATACATTATCACAGCATAATGGCTATATGCCTGGCCTAATACATTATCACAGCATAATGGCTATGTGCCTGGTCTAATACCTAATACATTATCACAGCATAATGGCTATATGCCTGGCCTAATACATTATCACAGCATAATGGCTATATGCCTGGTCTAATACATTATCACAGCATAATGGCTATGTGCCTGGTCTAATACCTAATACATTATCACAGCATATTGGCTATATGCCTGGCCTAATACATTATCACAGCATAATGGCTATATGCCTGGTCTAATACATTATCACAGCATATTGGCTATATGCCTGGCCTAATACATTATCACAGCATATTGGCTATATGCCTGGCCTAATACATTATCACAGCATAATGGCTATGTGCCTGGCTATATGCCTGGTCTAATACATTATCACAGCATATTGGCTATATGCCTGGCCTAATACATTATCACAGCATATTGGCTATGTGCCTGGTCTAATACATTATCACATCATAATGGCTATATGCCTGGTCTAATACATTATCACAGCATAGTGGCTATATGCTTGGCCTGCCAATATTGTTCTTCTCAGACCATATTATGTATCAAAACTAGAGCAAATAGATCAGCATAAATTAAGATATTTTTACTTGACTGATGGTACCTGCATCTGATGGTCATGGTGCTTTCAGGACAACTGGGAACTCTGGAGGGGGGGGCATCAGGTTGGAAAGTTGGAGCTCTAGAAAGATCACACCTCTCCGACTTGGAGTTTGATGACCGTTCAAAAGTATTTCCCGATCGGATTTATTTTTTTCCCCCAGAGTTCCCAGATGTTTTGAATACGGCATTAGACTCAGTGGAGGGAGTCTGCCTCTCACCGTCCCTGCTCTCTCCTTCCTTTCCTCCGGTGAGACTGACCAGAGAGAGGGGCCTCCGTCTTCCATCTGATGGTGAAACTCGAGTCGCACAGCATCTGTCTCATAGACAAATTCATGTTGTTCCCATGACCATCTGCCTCATGCACATATTCATGTTACTGTCCATTAACACGGTACTTCATTTTGTTTATCTGTCTGCCCCAGCCTCAAACTCAGACCCTGTGTGAAGCCAACTGACCCTTTCTGCCCATTCATCGCCATATACCCGTTGTTGTTGTCCTAGCTGTTTACCCGTTGTTGTCTCACCCATTGTTGTCTTAGCTCTCCCAATCAACACCTGTGATTGCTTATGCTTTTCTCTAATGTCAATATGCCTTGTATACTGTTGTTTATGGCAGCTCTCATTGTTTTATTTTACTGCGGAGCCCCTAGTCTTGCTCAACATGCCTCAGATAGCCCCCTTGTCCCACCCCCCACACACGCGGAGACCTCACCTAGCTTAACTGGTACCTCCAGAGATGCAACCTCTCTCATCGTCACTCAATGCCTAGGTTTACCCCCACTGTACTTGCACCCTACCTTACCCTTGTCTGTACATTATGCCCTGAATCTATCATACCACGCCCAGAAATGTGCTCCTTTTATTCTCTGTTCCCAACGCACTAGATGACCAGTTCTTATAGCCGTACCCTTATCCTACTCCTCCTCTATTCCTCTGGTGATGTAGAGATTAATCCAGGCCCTGCAGTGCCTAGCTCCACTCCCCAGGTGCTCTCATTTGTTGACTTCTGCAACCGTAAAAGTCTTGGGTTCATGCATGTTAACATTAGAAGCCTCCTCCCTAAGTTTGTTTTATTCACTGCCCTAGCACACTCCACCAATCCGGATGTCCTAGCCGTATCTGAATCCTGGCTTAGGAAGGCCACCAAAAACTCTGGAATTTCCATCCCCAATTACAACATTTTCCATCAAGACAGAACTGCTTAAGGGGGCGGAATTGCAATCTACTGTAGAGATTGCCTGCAGAGTTATGTCTTACTATCCAGGTCTATGCCCAAACAGTTTTAAAAATCCATCTCTCCAGAAATAAGTCTCTCACTGTTGCCGCTTGTTATAGACCCCCCTCAGCTCCTAGCTGTGCCCTGGACACCATATGTGAATTGATTGCCCCCCATCTATTGTCAGAGTTCGTACTGCTAGGTGACCTAAAATGGGATATGCTAAACACCCCGGGCCGTCCTACAATCTAAGCTAGATGCCCTCACCTCACACAAATTATCAACAAATCTACCAGCTACAACCCCAAATCCGTAAACACGGTCACCCTCATAGATATCATCCTGACCAACTTGCCCTTTAAATACCTCTGCTGTTTTCAACCAAATCAAATCAAATTTTATTTGTCACATACACATGGTTAGCAGATGTTAATGCGAGTTTTAGCGAAATGCTTGTGCTTCTAGTTCCGACAATGCAGTAATAACAAGTAATCTAACTAACAATTCCAAAACTACTGTCTTGTACACAGTGTAAGGGGATAAAGAATATGTACATAAGGATATATGAATGAGTGATGGTACAGAGCAGCATAGGCAAGATACAGTAGATGGTATCGAGTACAGTATGTACAAATGAGATGAGTATGTAAACAAAGTGGCATAGTTTAAAGTGGCTAGTGATACATGTATTACATAAGGATACAGTCGATGATATAGAGTACAGTATATACGTATGCATTTGAGATGAATAATGTAGGGTAAGTAACATTATATAAGGTAGCATTGTTTAAAGTGGCTAGTGATATTTACATCATTTCCCATCAATTCCCATTATTAAAGTGGCTGGAGTTGAGTCAGTGTCAGTGTGTTGGCAGCAGCCACTCAGTGTTAGTGGTGGCTGTTTAACAGTCTGATGGCCTTGAGATAGAAGCTGTTTTTCAGTCTCTCGGTCCCAGCTTTGATGCACCTGTACTGACCTCGCCTTCTGGATGATAGCGGGGTGAACAGGCAGTGGCTCGGGTGGTTGATGTCCTTGATGATCTTTATGGCCTTCCTGTGACATCGGGTGGTGTAGGTGTCCTGGAGGGCAGGTAGTTTGCCCTCGGTGATGCGTTGTGCAGACCTCACTACCCTCTGGAGAGCCTTACGGTTGAGGGCGGTGCAGTTGCCATACCAGGCGGTGATACAGCCCGCCAGGATGCTCTCGATTGTGCATCTGTAGAAGTTTGTGAGTGCTTTTGGTGACAAGCCAAATTTCTTCAGCCTCCTGAGGTTGAAGAGGCGCTGCTGCGCCTTCTTCACGATGCTGTCTGTGTGAGTGGACCAATTCTGTGTGAGTGGACCAGGATCTCAGCGATCACTGACTCATTGCCTGCATCCGCTATGGGTCCTCGGTCAAACGACCACCCCTCATCACTGTCAAACGCTCCCTAAAACATTTCTGCGAGCAGGCCTTTCTAATCGACATGGCCCAGGTATCCTGGAAGGATACTGACCTCATCCCATCAGTAGATGATGCCTGGTTGTTCTTTAAAAGTGCTTTCCTCACCATCATAAATAAGCATGTTATATAATAACATAATATAATGTAATATAATATATAAGCCACGTTCACAAAATGTAGATCTAAGAACAGATATAGCCCTTGGTTCACTCCAGACTTGACTGCCCTTGACCAGCACAAAAACATCCTGTGGCGTACTGCACTAGCTTCGATTAGTCCCCGCGTTATGCAACTTTTCAGGGAAGTCGGGAACCAATACACACAGTCAATTAGGAAAGCAAAGGCTAGCTTTTTCAAACAGACTTTTGCATCCTGCAGCCCTAATTCCAAAAAGTTTTGGGACGCAGTAAAGTCCATGGAGAACAAGAGTACCTCCTCCCAGCTGCCCACAGCTCTGAGGCTGGAAAACAGAGTCACCACTGATGAATCCACAATAATTGAGAATTTCAATCAGCATTTCTCTACGCTGGCCATGCTTTCCACCTGGCTACCCAAACCCCGGCCAAACCCCGGCCAAGCATCCGTGACAACTTTTCCGAGCTGGTCACGGATGCACCTCAGCCATGCTCAAGGTCCTAAACGATATCATAACCGCCATCGATAAAAGACAGTACTGTGCAGCCGTCTTCATCGACCTGGCCAAGGCTTTCGACTCTTGTCAATCACCGAATTCTCAACAGCCTTGGTTTCTCTAATGACTGCCTAGTTTGGTTCACCAACTACTTCTCTAATAGAGTTCAGTGTGTCAAACCGGAGGGCATGTTTTCTGGACCTCTGGCAGTCTCTATGGGGGTGCCACAGGGTTCAATTCGCGGGCCAACTCTTTTCTCTGTATATATCAATGATGTTGCTCTTATTGCGTGTGATTCTTTGATCAACCTCTACGCAGACGACACCATTCTGTATACATCTTGCCCTTCTTTGGACACTGTGTTAACAAACCTCCAAACGAGCTTCAACGCCATACAACACTCCTTCCATGGCTTCCAACTGCTCTTAAATGCTAGTAAATCTAAATGCATGCTCTTCAATCGTTTGCTGCCCGCACCTGCCCGCCCAACTAGCATCACTACTCTGGACTGTTCCGACTTAGAATATGTGGACAACTATAAATACCTAGGTGTCTGGCTCAACTGTAAACTCTCCTTCGACTCACATTAAGCATCTCCAATTCAAAGTTATATCTAGAATCGGCTTCCTATTTCACAACAAAGCCTCCTTCACTCATGCTGCCAAACATACCCTCGTAAAACAGACTATCCTACCGATCCTTGACTTCGGCGATGTCATTTACAAAATAGCCTCCAACACTCTACTCAGCAAATTGGATGTAGTCTATCACATTGCCATCTGTTTTGTCACCAAAGCCCCATATACTACCCACCACTGCGACCTGTATGCTCTAGTCGTCTGGCTCTCGCTACATATTTGTCGACAAACCCACTGGCTCCAGGTCATCTATAAGTCTTTGCTAGGTAAAGCTCTGCCTTATCTCAGCTCACTGGTCACCATAGCAACACCCACCCGCAGCACGCGTTCCAGCAGGTACAGTTGAAGTCGGAAGTTTATATACACTTAAGTTGGAGTCATTAACTTGTTTTTCAACCACTCCACAAATATCTTGTTTGCAAATTATTGTTTTGGCAAGTCAGTTAGGCCATCTACTGTGTGCATGACACAAGTAATTTTTCCAACAACTGTTTACAGACAGATTATTTCACTGTATCACAGTTCCAGTTGGTCAGAAGTTTACATACACTAAGTTGACTGTGCCTTTAACCTCTCTGGGATGTGTGGGGGGACGCTGGCGTCAAGCCAGGGAAAATGTAGAGCGCCAAATTCAAATAAATTACTATAAAAATCAAACTTTGATTAAATCACACATGTAAGATACCAAATTAAAGCTACACTTGTTGTGAATCCAGCCAACATGTCAGATTTCAAAAAGGCTTTTCGGCGAAAGCAAACGATGATATTATCTGAGGATAGCACCTCCATAAAAAAAGAGAGAAAAGCATATTTCAACCCTGCAGGCGCGACACAAAACGCAGAAATAAAAATATAATTAATACCTTACCTTTGACGAGCTTCTTCTGTTGGCACTCCAATATGTCCCATAAACATCACAAATGGTCCTTTTGTTCGATTAATTCCGTCGATATATATCCAAAATGTCCATTTATTTGGCGCGTTTGATCCAGAGAAACACTCCTACTTGCGCAACGTGACTACAAAATATCTCTCAAGTTACCTGTAAACTTTGCCAAAACATATCAAACTACTTTTATAATACAACTTTAGGTATTTTCTACCGTAAATAATCGATAAAATTGAAGACGGGTTGATCTGTGTTCAAATCAGGAGGAAAACAAACTGTAGCTAGCTTTCTGGTCACGCGCCTCTATCTAACAGTACACTTCAAGTGACCCTCGTTCAAGATGGCCCTACTTCTTCATTACACAAAGGAAAAACCTCAACCAATTTCTAAAGACTGTTGACATCCATTGGAAGTGATAGGAACTGCATGAAGGTCCCTTAGAAATCTGGATTCCCAATGAAGCCCATTGAAAAGAGGGTGACCTCAAAGAAAATAATTCTGAATGGTTTGTCCTCAGGGTTTCGCCTGCTAAATAGGTTCTGTTATACTCACAGACATGATTCAAACAGTTTTAGAAACTTCAGAGTGTTTTCTATCCAAATCTACTAATAGTATGCATATCATATCTTCTGGAGATGAGTAGCAGGCAGTTGAATTTGGGCATGCATTTCATCGGGACGTGAAAATACTACCCCCTGTCACCAAGAAGTTAAACAACTTGGAAAATTCCAGAAAATTATGTCATGGCTTTAGAAGCTTCTGATAGGCTAATTGACATAATTTGAGTCAATTGGAGGTGTACCTGTGTACAATTTGGAGGTGTACCTAGCAATTTCCAAACGCCTGAAGGTACCACGTTCATCTGTACAAACAATAGTACGCAAGTATAAACACCATGGGACCACGCAGCCGTCATACCGCTCAGGAAAGAGACGCATTCTGTGTCCTAGAGATGAATGTACTTTGGTGTGAAAAGTGCAAATCGATCCCAGAACAACAGCAAAGGACCTTGTGAAGATGCTGGAGGAAAAAGGTACAAAAGTATCTATATCTACAGTAAAACGAGTCCTATATCGATGTAACCTGAAAGGCCACTCAGCAAGGAAGAAGCCACTGCTCCAAAACCGCTATAAAAAAAGCCAGACTACGGTTTGCACATGGGGACAAAGATTGCACTTTTTGGAGAAATGTCTTCTGGTCTGATGAAACAAAAATATAACACTTTGGCCATAATGACCATCGTTATGTTTGGAGGAAAAGGGGGAGGCTTGCAAGCCGAAGAACACCATCTCAACTGTGAAGCACAGGGGTGGCAGCATTATGTTGTGGGGGTGCTTTGCTGCAGGAAGGACTGGTGCACTTCACAAAATAAATGGCATCACGAGGGAGGAAAATTGTGGATATATTGAAGCAACATCTCAAGACGTCAGTCAGGAAGTTAAAGCTTGGTCGCATATGGGTCTTCCAAATGGACAATGACCCCAAGCATACTTCCAAAGTTGTGGCAAAATGGCTTAAAGACAACAAAGTAAAGTATTGGAGTGGCCATCACAAAGCCCTTACCTCAACCCTATAGAACATTTGTGGACAGAACTGAAAAATCGTGTACTAGCAAGGAGGCCTACAAACCTGACTCAGTTACACCAGCTCTGTCAGGAGGAATGGGCCAAAATTCACCCAATTTATTGTGGAAGGCTACCCGAAACATTTGACCCAAGTGAAACAATTTAAAGGCAATGCTACCAAATACTAATTAAGTGTATGTAAACTCCTGACCCACTGGGAATGTGATGAAAAAAATTATAGCTGAAATTAATAATTCTCTCTGCTATTATTCTGACATTTCACATTCTTAAAATAATGTGGTGATCCTAACTGACCTAAGACAGGGAATTTCTACTAGGATTAAATATCAGGTATTGTGAAAAACTGAGTTTAAATGTATTTGGCTAAGGTGTATGTAAACTTCAGACTTCAACTGTATATTTCACTGGTCATCCCCAAAGCCAACACCTCCATTCGCCACCTTTCCTTTACAGTTCTCTGCTGCCAATGACTGGAACGAATTGCAAAAATCACTGCATTTTTGGAGTCTTATATCTCCCTCTCTAACTTTAGCGTCAGCTGTCAGAGCAGTTTACTGATCGCTGCAGCTGTACACAGCCCATCTGTAAATAGCCCATCTGTATACAGCCCATCTGTAAATAGCCCATCTGTAAATAGCCCATCTGTAAATAGCCCATCCAACCAACTACCTACCTCATCCCCATATTTGTTTTGGTTTTTCTGCCCTTTTGCACATCAGTATTTCTACTTGCACATCCTCATCTGCACATATATCACTCCAGTGTAAATTGCTAAATTGTAATTTCTTTGCCACTACGGC
Source organism: Oncorhynchus clarkii lewisi (assembly GCF_045791955.1). NCBI lineage: Eukaryota > Metazoa > Chordata > Actinopteri > Salmoniformes > Salmonidae > Oncorhynchus > Oncorhynchus clarkii. The sequence goes on from NC_092165.1 coordinate 65,077,746, forward strand.
CTATTTATCGCCTTACCTCCTTCCTTCATTTTCACACACTGTATACAGATTTTCCTATTGTGTTATTGGCTGTATGATTGTTTATCCCATGTGTAACTGTTGTTTATGTTGCACTGCTTTCTTTTTTCTACTGTGTCATTGATTTGTTTGTTATTGGCTTGTTTATTGTTTACTCCATGTGTAACTCTGTGTCACACTGCTTTGCTTTATCTTGGACAGGTCGCAGTAAATGAGAACTTATTCTCAACGAGCCTACCTGGTTATATAAAGGTGAAATAAAAAAACATGACCATCTGCCTCATGCACACATTCATGTTTGTGTGCTTAGTGTTGTTTTCTATGGCAACTGTGGTATAAGCTGGATAAGCAGCTTAAACGCAACGGAATAAACGTTTCTGTTATTCTGGCAGAAGAGGTAGTGACTGTGTAGCCATAGCTAGTTGGCTAGCTAGCAGCGAGCAAGGGACAGGAACGTTGCCACTGAACATAGCAACAGAACATAAACTAATGACTGGTTCACGTCCGTAAATATACTAATGGAACAAACGACTGGGTCTGGTAACCAAGAGATGACAGAGTATGAATTTGCTTATAAAAATGTCAATTTTAACCCCCCCCCCCCCCATAAAAAAAAAAATTATCTTCCGATAAATGTGTGCTTTCATATCATTTTATTTGAGAACGATCTTCACGAACTCCACCATCCATATCCAAGGTAATGTACAGAACCGTTTATCCCTTACTTATTCTGCTGATAAATCATGTATGTTATAGGTGTGTTATTATGCTCTGTGTTCCTGTAACGATGTACGCTGAGAGTCGGGAAGCAAGTTCAGGGAGTGAGTGTTTTAAGCAACGCACCGACATGAAAACCGAGTCAATAACACCTGAGGAAAGAACCAAGGGGAGAGACAGATACAGGGAAGATAATCAAGGAGGGGACCAGGTGAGTGACAGATATAGGGAAGATAATCAAGGAGGTGATGGGAGTCCAGGTGAGTGACAGATATAGGGAAGATAATCAAGGAGGTGATGGAGTCCAGGTGAGTGACAGATATAGGGTAGATAATCTAGAGGTGATGGAGTCCAGGTGAGTGACAGATATAGGGAAGATAATCAAGGAGGTGATGGAGTCCAGGTGAGTGACAGATATAGGGAAGATAATCAAGGAGGTGATGGAGTCCAGGTGAGTGACAGATATAGGGTAGATAATCTAGAGGTGATGGAGTCCAGGTGAGTGACAGATATAGGGAAGATAATCAAGGAGGTGATGGAGTCCAGGTGAGTGACAGATATAGGGAAGATAATCAAGGAGGTGATGGAGTCCAGGTGAGTGACATGAGGCGCAGGTGCGTGAGACGATGGTGACAGGTGTGTGGGATAATCAGAAGCCTGATGACCTAGAGGCCAGAGAGGGAGTATAGGTGACTGTTCTAAGAAAAGGGGAAGGGGGATACCTAACCAGTTATACAACTGAATGCCTTCAACTGAAATGTGTCTTATGCATTTAACCCAACCCCACTGAATCAGAGAGATGCGGGTGCTGCCTTAATCGACACCCACTTCTTCGGCTCTCGGGGAACAGTGGGTTAACTGGGGCTGAACGACAGATTTTTACCTTGTCAGCTCGGGGATTCGATCCAGCAACCTTTCGGTGACTGGCCCAACGCTCTGACCTAGTGGTTATGTTCTGTATGTTCTGTGTTCCAGGCGTGTTATGGGATTCTGAAGGTGCCAAAGGGAAGCTGGCTGTGTCGGACCTGTGACCTCGGTATCTCGCCAAAATGCCAACTCTGCCCCAAGAAGGGCGGGGCCATGAAACCCACTCGCAGCAGAACAAAGTGGGTTCACGTCAGCTGTGCCCTGTGGATCCCCGAGGTGATGAACCCTAACCTCTGACCCCCAAGTCTCTATGGTCTGTCCAATCATATGTCTTTGTCCAAGCCTATCCTGGTATGCGGTCTCATCAAGGAGGCTTGAAGTTATCAAGTGATAGTATCCTAGTGTTTCAATGATGGTTGCATAAAGGGGACTTTCACATTTTGGCAAGGAGTGTATTGTCTAATGATTATGTGTGTGTAGGTGAGCATTGGGAACCCAGAGAAGATGGAGCCGATCACCAACATGTCCCACATCCCTAGTAACAGATGGGCTCTGACCTGCTGTCTCTGTAAAGACCAGACTGGAGCCTGTATACAGGTACACACAGACACTGGAGCTATGTAGCTACTGCATTGACAAGGCTTTCTACCTGGTAGTTACCTCAACAATCCTCTCTCTCTGCATTCCCTCAGTGTTCAGCCGAGAGCTGGAGCTCTCTCTCTATTCCCTCAGTGTTCAGCCGAGAGCTGTAACTTTTTCTCTGTATTCATGGGTGTCTGGTTCGACTAAACTCTCCTTCGAGACTCACATTAAGCATCTCCAATCCAAAACTAATTCTAGAATCGGCTTTCTATTTCTCAACAAAGCCTCCTTCACTCATGCCGCCAAACTCACCCTAGTAAAACTGACTATCCTACCGATCCTCGACTTCGGCGATGTCATCTATAAAATAGCCTCCAACACTCTACTCAACAAACTGAATGCAGTCTATCACAGTGCCATCCGTTTTGTCACCAAATCACCTTATACCACCCACCACTGCGACCTGTATGCTCTAGTCGGCTGGCCCTCACTACATATTCGTCGCCAGACCCACTGGCTCCAGGTCATCTATAAACCTATGCTAGGTAAAGCTCCGCCTTATCTCAGTTCACTGGTCACGATAACGACACACACCCGTAGCACACGTTAGAGCAGGTGTATCTCACTGATCATCTCTAAAGCCAACACCTCATTTGGCCGTCTTTACTTCCAGTTCTCTGCTGCCAGTGACTGGAACGAATTGCAAAAATCGCTGAAGTTGGAGACTTTTTTATTTCCCTCACCAACTTTAAACATCTGCTATCTGAGCAGCTAACCGATCGCTGCAGCTGTACATAGTCCATCGGTAAATTGCCCACCCAATCTATCTACTTCATCCCCATACTGTTTTTATTTTATTTACTTTTCTGCTCTTTTGCACACCAGTATCTCTACTTGCACATCATCATCTGCTCATTTATCACTCCAGTGTTAATCTGCTAAATTGTAACTATTCTCTCCTATGGCCTATTTATTGCCTACCTCCTCATGCCTTTTGCACACACTGTATATAGACTGGCCTACCTGGTTAAATAAAGGTGAAATAAAATACAAATTCCCTCAGTGTTAAGCTAAGAGCTCTAACTCTCTGTATCCCATCAGGGTTCAGCTAAGAGCTCTAACTCGCTGTATTCCCTCAGGGTTCAGCTAAGAGCTCTAACTCGCTGTATTCCCTCAGGGTTCAGCTAAGAGCTATACATTTCTTTATTCCCCCAGTGTTCAGCTAAAAGTGGTAACTCGCTCTATTTATTCCCTCAGGGTTCAGCTAAGAGCTGTAACTTAGTCTCTGTATTCCCTCAGTGTTCAGCTAAGGGCTGTAGTAACTGTATTCCCACAGTGTTCAGCTAAGAGCTGTAACTTGCTCTCTGTATTCCCTCAGTGTTCAGCTAAGAGCTCAAACTCAGTGTTCAGCTGAGGGCTGTAGTAACTCTGTATTCCCACAGTGTTCAGCTAAGAGCTGTAACTTGCTCTCTGTATTCCCTCAGTGTTCACTAAGAGCTTTAACTCTGTATTCCCTCAGTGTTCAGCAAAGAGCTGTCGGACAGCGTTCCATGTGAGCTGTGCCTTACAGAGCAGCCTGGAGATGAACACCATCCTGACAGAGCAGGATGAGGTCAAGTTCAAATCCTTTTGCCCCAAACACTCTGGTCTGAAGGAAGGACAAGACGGAGAGGGGACCAGAGACAAGAAGTGGCGGAAGAGTGACAGAGTCAGAGGTGATGAAGTTCCACCCCCCGTCCCAGCCCCCCAGGAGGAGAGCAGGGTGAACCAGCAGGCGGTGAACCTGCGTCAGATCAAACTGCAGCAGCTGGAGGAGCAGTTTTACCAGTTTGTTGACGTTAAGGAGGTAGCCAATCACCTGCAGTTGCCCCAGGAAACAGTAGATTTCCTGTATCAGTACTGGAAGCTGAAGCGCCGAGCCAATCACAGCCAGCCGTTGCTGACCCCCCAGAAGGAGGAGGAGGAGAGTCTGGCTAGGAGAGAGCATGATGTCCTCCTCCACCGCCTACAGCTGTTCACTCACCTCCGCCAGGATCTGGAGAGGGTAGGTTCTACTTCCACTTCCCGTTGCCCTAGGGGAGGGGTCAGGGTGCCATATGTTCACAAGCCATGCCTCCCGGGCCAGCCACGCCCAGGCAGCCGGCGATGGCTTCTCAGCTGGACAGACAGAGGGACAGTACTACTCTACTAGACAGACAGACTGACAGTACTACTCTACTAGACAGACAGACTGACAATACTACTCTACTAGACAGACTGACAGTACTACTCTACTAGACTGGCTGACTGACAGTACTACTCTACTAGACTGACTGACTGACTGACAGTACTACTCTACTAGACTGGCTGACTGACAGTACTACTCTACTAGACTGGCTGACTGACAGTACTACTCTACTAGACTGGCTGACTGACAGTACTACTCTACTAGACTGGCTGACTGACAGTACTACTCTACTAGACTGGCTGACTGACAGTACTACTCTACTAGACTGGCTGACTGACAGTACTACTCTACTAGACTGGCTGACTGACAGTACTACTCTACTAGACTGGCTGACAGTACTACTCTACTAGACTGGCTGACTGACAGTACTACTCTACTAGACAGACTGACAGTACTACTCTACTAGACTGACTGACTGACAGTACTACTCTACTAGACTGGCTGACTGACAGTACTACTCTACATGACTGACTGACAGTACTACTCTACTAGACAGGCTGACAGTACTACTCTACTAGACTGACTGACAGTACTACTCTACTAGACAGACTGACAGTACTACTCTACTAGACAGACTGACAGTACTACTCTACTAGACAGACTGACAGTACTACTCTACTAGACTGACTGACTGACTCACAGTACTACTCTACTAGACTGGCTGACTGACAGTACTACTCTACTAGACTGGCTGACTGACAGTACTACTCTACTAGACAGGCTGACAGTACTACTCTACTAGACTGACTGACAGTACTACTCTACTAGACAGACTGACAGTACTACTCTACTAGACAGTCTGACAGTACTACTCTACTAGACAGGCTGACAGTACTACTCTACTAGACAGACTGACAGTACTACTCTACTAGACTGGCTGACTGACAGTACTACTCTATTAGACTGGCTGACTGACAGTACTACTCTACTAGACAGACTGACAGTACTACACTACTAGACAGACTGACAGTACTACTCTACATGACAGACTGACAGTACTACTCTACTAGACTGACTGACAGTACTACTCTACATGACAGACTGACAGTACTACTCTACATGACAGACTGACAGTACTACTCTACATGACAGACTGACAGTACTACTCTACTAGACAGTCTGACAGTACTACTCTACTAGACAGACTGACAGTACTACTCTACTAGACAGTCTGACAGTACTACTCTACTAGACAGGCTGACAGTACTACTCTACTAGACAGGCTGACAGTACTACTCTACTAGACTGGCTGACTGACAGAACTACTCTACATGACTGACTGACAGTACTACTCTACTAGACAGTCTGACAGTACTACTCTACTAGACTGACTGACTGACAGTACTACTCTACTAGACAGTCTGACAGTACTACTCTACTAGACTGACTGACTGACAGTACTACTCTACTAGACTGGCTGACTGACAGTACTACTCTACTAGACTGGCTGACTGACAGTACTACTCTACTAGACAGGCTGACAGTACTACTCTACTAGACAGACTGACAGTACTACTCTACTAGACTGGCTGACTGACAGTACTACTCTATTAGACTGGCTGACTGACAGTACTACTCTACTAGACAGACTGACAGTACTACACTACTAGACAGACTGACAGTACTACTCTACATGAGACTGACAGTACTACTCTACTAGACTGACTGACAGTACTACTCTACATGACAGACTGACAGTACTACTCTACATGACAGACTGACAGTACTACTCTACATGACAGACTGACAGTACTACTCTACTAGACAGTCTGACAGTACTACTCTACTAGACAGTCTGACAGTACTACTCTACTAGACAGACTGACAGTACTACTCTACTAGACAGACTGACAGTACTACTCTACTAGACTGACTGACTGACAGTACTACTCTACTAGACTGACTGACTGACAGTACTACTCTACTAGACAGACTGACAGTACTACTCTACTATACAGACTGGCTGACAGTACTACTCTACTAGACAGGCTGACAGTACTACTCTACTAGACAGGCTGACAGTACTACTCTACTAGACTGGCTGACTGACAGTACTACTCTACTAGACTGGCTGACTGACAGTACTACTCTACTAGACAGACTGACAGTACTACTCTACTAGACTGGCTGACTGACAGTACTACTCTACTAGACTGGCTGACTGACAGTACTACTCTACTAGACAGACTGACAGTACTACTCTACTATACAGACTGGCTGACAGTACTACTCTACTAGACAGGCTGACAGTACTACTCTACTAGACAGGCTGACAGTACTACTCTACTAGACTGGCTGACTGACAGTACTACTCTACTAGACTGGCTGACTGACAGTACTACTCTACATGACTGACTGACAGTACTACTCTACTAGACAGGCTGACAGTACTACTCTACTAGACAGACTGACAGTACTACTCTACTAGACAGACTGACAGTACTACTCTACTATACAGACTGGCTGACAGTACTACTCTACTAGACAGGCTGACAGTACTACTCTACCATACTGACATTACTACTAAATTGCGTGTCACCTGGTTCTGTTGCAGGCTCGTAACCTGACCTACATGGTGACGCGGAGGGAGAAGATAAAGAGGACTCTGTGGAGGATCCAGGAACAGATCTTTACTCATCAGGCCGAGCTGCTGGACCATGAGATCATCAACGGTATGTCACGGGTAGGATTAGGCTGGTTGTCACGGGTAGGATTAGGCTGGTTGTCACGGGTAGGATTAGGATGGTAGTAACGGGTATGGGTTAGGCTGGTTGTCACGGGTAGGATTAGGCTGGTTGTCACGGGTAGGATTAGGCTGGTTGTCACGGGTAGGATTAGGGTGGTTGTCGTGGATAGGATTAGGCTGGTAGTCGTGGTTAGGATTAGGCTGGTTGTCACGGGTAGGCTAAGGCTGGTTGTCGTGGTTAGGATAAGGCTGGTTGTCGTGGGTAGGATTAGGCTGGTAGTCGTGGTTAGGATTAGGCTGGTAGTAATGGTTAGGATTAGATTCTAAATGTGGTGGATGTCCTGTTCTGATTCTAAAGGGGATGGATGTTCTGATTCTAAATGGGATGGGTGTTCTGATTCTAAATGAGATGGATGTTCTGATTCTAAATGGGATGGGATGAGTGTCCTGTTCTGATTCTAAATGGGATGGGTGTCCTGTTCTGATTCTATATGGGATGGATGTCCTATTCTGATTCTAAATGGGGTGGATGTTCTGTTCTGATTCTAAATGGGATGGGTGTCCTGTTCTGATTCTAAATGGGATGGGTGTCCTGTTCTGGTTCTAAATGGGATGTGGTGGAGGTCCTGTTCTGGTTCTTAAAGGGATGTGGTGGAGGTCCTGTTCTGGTTCTAAATGGGATGGGGTGGAGGTCCTGTTCTGGTTCTAAATGGGATGGGGTGGGTGTCCTATTTTGATTCTAAATGGGATGGGATGGGTGTCCTGTTCTGATTCTAAATGGGATGGGTGTCCTGTTCTGATTCTAAATGGGATGGGTGTCCTGTTCTGATTCTAAATGGGATGGGTGTCCTGTTCTGATTCTAAATGGGATGGGTGTTCTGTTCTGATTCTAAATGGGATGGGTGTCCTGTTCTGATTCTAAATGGGATGGGTGTCCTGTTCTGATTCTAAATGGGATGGGTGTCCTGTTCTGATTCTAAATGGGATGGGATGGGTGTTCTGATTCTAAATGGGGTGGATGTCCTGTTCTGATTCTAAATGGGGTGGATGTCCTGATTCTAAATGGGGTGGATGTCCTGATTCTAAATGGGGTGGATGTCCTGATTCTAAATGGGATGGAAGTCCTGTTCTGGTTCTAAATGGGATGGGTGTCCTGTTCTGATTCTAAATTGGATGGATGTTCTGATTCTAAATGGGGTGGATGTCCTGTTCTGATTATAAATGGGATGGATGTTCTGTTCTGATTCTAAATGGGGTGGATGTCCTGTTCTGATTCTAAATGGGGTGGATGTCCTGTTCTGATTCTAAATGGGGTGGAGGTCCTGTTCTGGTTCTAAATGGGATGGGGTGGATGTCCTGTTTTGGTTCTAAATGGGATGGATGTCCTGTTCTGATTCTAAATGGGATGGGGTGGAGGTCCTGTTCTGGTTCTAAATGGGATGGGGTGGGTGTCCTGTTTTGATTCTAAATGGGATGGGGTGGGTGTCCTGTTCTGATTCTAAATGGGATGGGGTGGGTGTCCTGTTCTGATTCTAAATGGGATGGGTGTCCTGTTCTGATTCTAAATGGGATGGGGTGGGTGTCCTGTTCTGATTCTAAATGGGATGGGATGGGTGTCCTGTTCTGATTCTAAATGGGATGGGATGGGTGTCCTGTTCTGATTCTAAATGGAATGGGATGGGTGTCCTGTTCTGATTCTAAATGGAATGGGATGGGTGTCCTGTTCTAATTCTAAATGGGATGGGTGTCCTGTTCTGATTCTAAATGGGATGGGTGTCCTGTTCTGATTCTAAATGGGATGGGTGTCCTGTTCTGATTCTAAATGGGATGGGTGTCCTGTTCTGATTCTAAATGGGATGGGTGTCCTGTTCTGATTCTAAATGGGATGGGTGTCCTGTTCTGATTCTAAATGGGATGGGTGTCCTGTTCTGATTCTAAATGGGATGGGATGGGTGTTCTGATTCTAAATGGGGTGGATGTCCTGTTCTGATTCTAAATGGGGTGGGTGTCCTGATTCTAAATGGGGTGGATGTCCTGATTCTAAATGGGATGGATGTCCTGATTCTAAATGGGATGGATGTCCTGATTCTAAATAGGATGGATGTCCTGTTCTGGTTCTAAATGGGATGGGTGTCCTGTTCTGATTCTAAATGGGATGGATGTTCTGATTCTAAATGGGGTGGATGTCCTGTTCTGATTCTAAATGGGATGGGATGTTCTGTTCTGATTCTAAATGGGATGGATGTTCTGTTCTGATTCTAAATGGGGTGGATGTCCTGTTCTGATTCTAAATGGGGTGGAGGTCCTGTTCTGGTTCTAAATGGGATGGGGTGGATGTCCTGTTCTGGTTCTAAATGGGATGGATGTCCTGTTCTGATTCTAAATGGGATGGGGTGGATGTCCTGTTCTGATTCTCAATGGGATGGGGTGGATGGCCTTTTCTGATTCTAAATGGGATGGGGTGAGTGTCCTGTTCTGATTCTAAATGAGATGGGGTGGATGTCCTTTTCTGATTCTAAATGGGATGGGGTGGGTGTCCTGTTCTGATTCTAAATGAGATGGGGTGGGTGTCCTGTTCTGATTCTAAATGTGATGGGATGGGTGTCCTGTTCTGATTCTAAATGGGATGGGATGGGTGTCCTAATTCTAAATTGGATGGATGTTCTGTTCTGATTCTAAATGGGATGGATGTTCTGTTCTGATTCTAAATGGAATGGATGTTCTGTTCTGATTCTAAATGGGATGGATGTTCTGTTCTGATTCTAAATGGGGTGGATGTCCTGTTCTGATTCTAAAAGGGATGGGGTGGGTGTCCTGTTCTGATTCTAAATGGGATGGGGTGGGTGTCCTGTTCTGATTCTAAATGGGATGGGGTGGGTGTCCTGTTCTGATTCTAAATGGGATGGGGTGGGTGTCCTGTTCTGATTCTAAATGGGATGGGATGGGTGTCCTGTTCTGATTCTAAATGGGATGGGTGTCCTGTTCTGATTCTAAATGGGATGGGTGTCCTGTTCTGATTCTAAATGGGATGGGTGTCCTGTTCTGATTCTAAACGGGGTGGGTGTCTTGTTCTGATTCTAAACGGGGTGGATGTCTTGTTCTGATTCTAAATGGGATGGGTGTCCTGTTCTGATTCTAAATGGGATGGGTGTCCTGTTCTGATTCTAAATGGGATGGGTGTCCTGTTCTGATTCTAAATGGGATGGGTGTCCTGTGTCTGATTCTAAATGGGATTCTAAATGGGATGGGTGTCCTGTTCTGGTTCTAAATGGGATGTGGTGGAGGTCCTGTTCTGGTTCTAAATGGGATGGGGTGGAGGTCCTGTTCTGGTTCTAAATGGGATGGGGTGGGTGTCCTGTTTTGATTCTAAATGGGATGGGGTGGGTGTCTTGTTCTGATTCTAAATGGGATGGGGTGGGTGTCCTGTTCTGATTCTAAATGGGATGGGTGTCCTGTTTTGATTCTAAATGGGATGGGGTGGGTGTCCTGTTCTGATTCTAAATGGGATGGGGTGGGTGTCCTGTTCTGATTCTAAATGGGATGGGATGGGTGTCCTGTTCTGATTCTAAATGGGATGGGATGGGTGTCCTGTTCTGATTCTAAATGGGATGGGTGTCCTGTTCTGATTCTAAATGGGATGGGTGTCCTGTTCTGATTCTAAATGGGATGGGTGTCCTGTTCTGATTCTAAATGGGATGGGTGTCCTGTTCTGATTCTAAGTGGGATGGGATGGGTGTTCTGATTCTAAATGGGGTGGATGTCCTGTTCTGATTCTAAATGGGGTGGATGTCCTGATTCTAAATGGGATGGATGTCCTGATTCTAAATGGGATGGATGTCCTGTTCTGGTTCTAAATGGGATGGGTGTCCTGTTCTGATTCTAAATTGGATGGATGTTCTGATTCTAAATGGGGTGGATGTCCTGTTCTGATTCTAAATGGGATGGATGTTCTGTTCTGATTCTAAATGGGATGGATGTTCTGTTCTGATTCTAAATGGGGTGGATGTCCTGTTCTGATTCTAAATGGGGTGGAGGTCCTGTTCTGGTTCTAAATGGGATGGGGTGGATGTCCTGTTCTGGTTCTAAATGGGATGGATGTCCTGTTCTGATTCTAAATGGGATGGGGTGGATGTCCTGTTCTGATTCTAAATGGGATGGGGTGGATGTCCTTTTCTGATTCTAAATGGGATGGGTGGGTGTCCTGTTCTGATTCTAAATGAGATGGGGTGGATGTCCTTTTCTGATTCTAAATGGGATGGGGTGGGTGTCCTGTTCTGATTCTAAATGGGATGGATGTCCTGTTCTGGTTCTAAATGGGAAGTGGTGGAGGTCCTGTTCTGGTTCTTAAAAGGATGTGGTGGAGATCCTGTTCTGGTTCAAAATGGGATGGGGTGGAGGTCCTGTTCTGGTTCTAAATGGGATGGGGTGGGTGTCCTGTTTTGATTCTAAATGGGATGGGGTGGGTGTCCTGTTCTGATTCTAAATGGGATGGGTGTCCTGTTCTGATTCTAAATGGGATGGGATGGGTGTTCTGATTCTAAATGGGGTGGATGTCCTGTTCTGATTCTAAATGGGGTGGGTGTCCTGATTCTAAATGGGGTGGATGTCCTGATTCTAAATGGGATGGATGTCCTGGATGGATGTCCTGTTCTGGTTCTAAATGGGAAAGGTCCTGTTCTGGTTCTTAAAAGGATGGGATCCTGTCCTGTTCCTGTTCTGGTTCTAAATGGGATGGGGTTCTAAATGGGATGGGGTGGGTGTCCTGTTCTGATTCTAAATGGGATGGGTGTCCTGTTCTGATTCTAAATGGGATGGGATGGGTGTTCTGATTCTAAATGGGGTGGATGTCCTGTTCTGATTCTAAATGGGGTGGGTGTCCTGATTCTAAATGGGGTGGATGTCCTGATTCTAAATGGGATGGATGTCCTGATTCTAAATAGGATGGATGTCCTGTTCTGGTTCTAAATGGGATGGGTGTCCTGTTCTGATTCTAAATGGGATGGATGTTCTGATTCTAAATGGGGTGGATGTCCTGTTCTGTTTCTAAATGGGATGGGATGTTCTGTTCTGATTCTAAATGGGATGGATGTTCTGTTCTGATTCTAAATGGGGTGGATGTCCTGTTCTGATTCTAAATGGGGTGGAGGTCCTGTTCTGGTTCTAAATGGGATGGGGTGGATGTCCTGTTCTGGTTCTAAATGGGATGGATGTCCTGTTCTGATTCTAAATGGGATGGGGTGGATGTCCTGTTCTGATTCTAAATGGGATGGGGTGGATGTCCTTTTCTGATTCTAAATGGGATGGGGTGAGTGTCCTGTTCTGATTCTAAATGGGATGGGGTGGGTGTCCTGTTCTGATTCTAAATGGGATGGGGTGGGTGTCCTGTTCTGATTCTAAATGGGATGGGTGTCCTGTTCTGATTCTAAATGGGATGGGTGTCCTGTTCTGATTCTAAATGGGATGGGTGTCCTGTTCTGATTCTAAACGGGGTGGGTGTCTTGTTCTGATTCTAAACGGTGTGGATGTCTTGTTCTGATTCTAAACGGGATGGATGTCCTGTTCTGATTCTAAACGGGATGGATGTCCTGTTCTGATTCTAAACGGGATGGATGTCCTGTTCTGATTCTAAACGGAATGGATGTCCTGTTCTGATTCTAAACGGGATGGATGTCCTGTTCTGATTCTAAACGGGATGGGTGTCCTGTTCCTAAACGGGATGGGTGTCCTGTTCTGATTCTAAACGGGATGGGTGTCCTGTTCTTATTCTAAACGGGATGGGTGTCCTGTTCTGATTCTAAATGGGATGGGGTGGATGTCCTGTTCTGATTCTAAATGGGATGGGGTGGATGTCCTGTTCTGATTCTAAATGGGATGGGGTGGATGTCCTTTTCTGATTCTAAATGGGATGGGGTGGGTGTCCTGTTCTGATTCTAAATGGGATGGGGTGGGTGTCCTGTTCTGATTCTAAATGGGATTGGTGTCCTGTTCTGATTCTAAATGGGATGGGTGTCCTGTTCTGGTTCTAAATGGGATGTGGTGGAGGTCCTGTTCTGGTTCTTAAAGGGATGTGGTGGAGGTCCTGTTCTGGTTCTAAATGGGATGGGGTGGGTGTCCTGTTTTGATTCTAAATGGGATGGGGTGGGTGTCCTGTTCTGATTCTAAATGGGATGGGGTGGGTGTCCTGTTCTGATTCTAAATGGGATGGATGTCCTGTTCTGATTCTAAATGGGATGGGTGTCCTGTTCTGATTCTAAATGGGATGGGTGTCCTGTTCTGATTCTAAATGGGATGGGTGTCCTGTTCTGATTCTAAATGGGATGGGTGTCCTGTTCTGATTCTAAATGGGATGGGTGTCCTGTTCTGATTCTAAATGGGATGGGTGTCCTGTTCTGATTCTAAATGGGATGGGTGTCCTGTTCTGATTCTAAATGGGATGGGTGTCCTGTTCTGATTCTAAATGGGATGGGTGTCCTGTTCTGATTCTAAATGGGATGGGTGTCCTGTTCTGATTCTAAATGGGATGGGTGTCCTGTTCTGATTCTAAATGGGATGGGATGGGTGTTCTGATTCTAAATGGGGTGGATGTCCTGTTCTGATTCTAAATGGGGTGGATGTCCTGTTCTGATTCTAAATGGGGTGGGTGTCCTGATTCTAAATGGGGTGGATGTCCTGATTCTAAATGGGATGGATGTCCTGATTCTAAATAGGATGGATGTCCTGTTCTGGTTCTAAATGGGATGGGTGTCCTGTTCTGATTCTAAATGGGATGGATGTCCTGTTCTGATTCTAAATGGGATGGATGTTCTGTTCTGATTCTAAATGGGGTGGATGTCCTGTTCTGATTCTAAATGGGGTGGAGGTCCTGTTCTGATTCTAAATGGGATGGGGTGGATGTCCTGTTCTGATTCTAAATGGGATGGGGTGGATGTCCTGTTCTGATTCTAAATGGGATGGGGTGGATGTCCTTTTCTGATTCTAAATGAGATGGGGTGGGTGTCCTGTTCTGATTCTAAATGGGATGGGTGTCCTGTTCTGATTCTAAACGGGATGGATGTCCTGTTCTGATTCTAAACGGGATGGGTGTCCTGTTCTGATTCTAAACGGGATGGGTGTCCTGTTCTTATTCTAAACGGGATGGGTGTCCTGTTCTGATTCTAAATGGGATGGGGTGGATGTCCTGTTCTGATTCTAAATGGGATGGGGTGGATGTCCTTTTCTGATTCTAAATGGGATGGGGTGGGTGTCCTGTTCTGATTCTAAATGGGATGGGGTGGGTGTCCTGTTCTGATTCTAAATGGGATTGGTGTCCTGTTCTGATTCTAAATGGGATGGGTGTCCTGTTCTGGTTCTAAATGGGATGTGGTGGAGGTCCTGTTCTGGTTCTTAAAGGGATGTGGTGGAGGTCCTGTTCTGGTTCTAAATGGGATGGGGTGGGTGTCCTGTTTTGATTCTAAATGGGATGGGGTGGGTGTCCTGTTCTGATTCTAAATGGGATGGGGTGGGTGTCCTGTTCTGATTCTAAATGGGATGGATGTCCTGTTCTGATTCTAAATGGGATGGGTGTCCTGTTCTGATTCTAAATGGGATGGGTGTCCTGTTCTGATTCTAAATGGGATGGGTGTCCTGTTCTGATTCTAAATGGGATGGGTGTCCTGTTCTGATTCTAAATGGGATGGGTGTCCTGTTCTGATTCTAAATGGGATGGGTGTCCTGTTCTGATTCTAAATGGGATGGGTGTCCTGTTCTGATTCTAAATGGGATGGGTGTCCTGTTCTGATTCTAAATGGGATGGGTGTCCTGTTCTGATTCTAAATGGGATGGGTGTCCTGTTCTGATTCTAAATGGGGTGGGATGGGTGTTCTGATTCTAAATGGGGTGGATGTCCTGTTCTGATTCTAAATGGGGTGGATGTCCTGTTCTGATTCTAAATGGGGTGGGTGTCCTGATTCTAAATGGGGTGGATGTCCTGATTCTAAATGGGATGGATGTCCTGATTCTAAATAGGATGGATGTCCTGTTCTGGTTCTAAATGGGATGGGTGTCCTGTTCTGATTCTAAATGGGATGGATGTCCTGTTCTGATTCTAAATGGGATGGATGTTCTGTTCTGATTCTAAATGGGGTGGATGTCCTGTTCTGATTCTAAATGGGGTGGAGGTCCTGTTCTGATTCTAAATGGGATGGGGTGGATGTCCTGTTCTGATTCTAAATGGGATGGGGTGGATGTCCTGTTCTGGTTCTAAATGCGATGGATGTCCTGTTCTGATTCTAAATGGGATGGGGTGGATGTCCTGTTCTGATTCTAAATGGGATGGGGTGGATGTCCTGTTCTGATTCTAAATGGCATGGGGTGGATGTCCTTTTCTGATTCTAAATGGGATGGGGTGGGTGTCCTGTTCTGATTCTAAATGAGATGGGGTGGATGTCCTTTTCTGATTCTAAATGAGATGGGGTGGGTGTCCTGTTCTGATTCTAAATGGGATGGGGTGGGTGTCCTGTTCTGATTCTAAATGTGATGGGATGGGTGTCCTGTTCTGATTCTAAATGGGATGGGTGTCCTGTTCTGATTCTAATGGGATGGGATGGGTGTCCTGTTCTGATTCTAAATGGGATGGGATGGGTGTCCTAATTCTTAATTGGATGGATGTTCTGTTCTGATTCTAAATGGGATGGATGTTCTGTTCTGATTCTAAATGGAATGGATGTTATGTTCTGATTCTAAATGGGATGGATGTTCTGTTCTGATTCTAAATGGGGTGGATGTCCTGTTCTGATTCTAAATGGGGTGGGTGTCCTGTTCTGATTCTAAAAGGGATGGGGTGGGTGTCCTGTTCTGATTCTAAATGGGATGGGGTGGGTGTCCTGTTCTGATTCTAAATGGGATGGGGTGGGTGTCCTGTTCTGATTCTAAATGGGATGGGTGTCCTGTTCTGATTCTAAATGGGATGGGTGTCCTGTTCTGATTTTAAATGGGGTGGGTGTCTTGTTCTGATTCTAAACGGGGTGGATGTCTTGTTCTGATTCTAAACGGGATGGATGTCCTGTTCTGATTCTAAACGGGATGGATGTCCTGTTCTGATTCTAAACGGGATGGATGTCCTGTTCTGATTCTAAACGGAATGGATGTCCTGTTGTGATTCTAAACGGGATGGATGTCCTGTTCTGATTCTAAACGGGATGGATGTCCTGTTCTGATTCTCAACGGGATGGGTGTTCTGATCTGATTCTAAACGGGATGGGTGTCCTTTTCTGATTCTAAATGGGATGGGGTGGATGTCCTGTTCTGATTCTAAATGGGATGGGGTGGATGTCCTGTTCTGATTCTAAATGGGATGGGGTGGATGTCCTTTTCTGATTCTAAATGGGATGGGGTGGGTGTCCTGTTCTGATTCTAAATGGGATGGGGTGGGTGTCCTGTTCTGATTCTAAATGGGATGGGTGTCCTGTTCTGATTCTAAATGGGATGGGTGTCCTGTTCTGATTCTAAATGGGATGGGTGTCCTGTTCTGGTTCTAAATGGGATGTGGTGGAGGTCCTGTTCTGGTTCTTAAAGGGATGTGGTGGAGGTCCTGTTCTGGTTCTAAATGGAATGGGGTGGAGGTCCTGTTCTGGTTCTAAATGGGATGGGGTGGGTGTCCTGTTTTGATTCTAAATGGGATGGGGTGGGTGTCCTGTTCTTATTCTAAATGGGATGGGGTGGGTGTCCTGTTCTGATTCTAAATGGGATGGGTGTCCTGTTCTGATTCTAAATGGGATGGGATGGGGTGGGTGTCCTGTTCTGATTCTAAATGGGATGGGATGGGTGTCCTGTTCTGATTCTAAATGGGATGGGTGTCCTGTTCTGATTCTAAATGGGATGGGTGTCCTGTTCTGATTCTAAATGGGATGGGTGTCCTGTTCTGATTCTAAATGGGTTGGGTGTCCTGTTCTGATTCTAAATGGGATGGGTGTTCTGATTCTAAATGGGATGGGATGGGTGTTCTGATTCTAAATGGGGTGGATGTCCTGTTCTGATTCTAAATGGGGTGGATGTCCTGTTTCTAAATGGGGTGGATGTCCTGATTCTAAATGGGATGGATGTCCTGATTCTAAATGGGATGGATGTCCTGATTCTAAATAGGATGGATGTCCTGTTCTGGTTCTAAATGGGATGGGTGTCCTGTTCTGATTCTAAATGGGATGGATGTTCTGATTCTAAATGGGGTGGATGTCCTGTTCTGATTCTAAATGGCATGGATGTTCTGTTCTGATTCTAAATGGGATGGATGTTCTGTTCTGATTCTAAATGGGGTGGATGTCCTGTTCTGATTCTAAATGGGGTGGAGGTCCTGTTCTGGTTCTAAATGGGATGGGGTGGATGTCCTGTTCTGGTTCTAAATGGGGTGGATGTCCTGTTCTGATTCTAAATGGGATGGGGTGGATGTCCTGTTCTGATTCTAAATGGGATGGGGTGGATGTCCTTTTCTGATTCTAAATGGGATGGGGTGGGTGTCCTGTTCTGATTCTAAATGAGATGGGGTGGATGTCCTTTTCTGATTCTAAATGGGATGGGGTGGGTGTCCTGTTCTGATTCTAAATGAGATGGGGTGGGTGTCCTGTTCTGATTATAAATGGGATGGGGTGGGTGTCCTGTTCTGATTCTAAATGGGGTGGATGTCCTTATTCTAAATGGGATGGATGTCCTGATTCTAAATAGGATGGATGTCCTGTTCTGGTTCTAAATGGGATGGGTGTCCTGTTCTGATTCTAAATGGGATGGATGTTCTGATTCTAAATGGGGTGGATGTCCTGTTCTGATTCTAAATGGGATGGATGTTCTGTTCTGATTCTAAATGGGATGGATGTTCTGTTCTGATTCTAAATGGGGTGGATGTCCTGTTCTGATTCTAAATGGGGTGGAGGTCCTGTTCTGGTTCTAAATGGGATGGGGTGGATGTCCTGTTCTGGTTCTAAATGGGATGGATGTCCTGTTCTGATTCTAAATGGGATGGGGTGGATGTCCTGTTCTGATTCTAAATGGGATGGGGTGGATGTTCTTTTCTGATTCTAAATGGGATGGGGTGGGTGTCCTGTTCTGATTCTAAATGGGATGGGGTGAGTGTCCTGTTCTGATTCTAAATGGGATGGGGTGGGTGTCCTGTTCTGATTCTAAATGGGATGGGTGTCCTGTTCTGATTCTAAATGGGATGGGTGTCCTGTTCTGATTCTAAATGGGATGGGTGTCCTGTTCTGGTTCTAAATGGGATGTGGTGGAGGTCCTGTTCTGGTTCTTAAAGGGATGTGGTGGAGGTCCTGTTCTGGTTCTAAATGGAATGGGGTGGAGGTCCTGTTCTGGTTCTAAATGGGATGGGGTGGGTGTCCTGTTTTGATTCTAAATGGGATGGGGTGGGTGTCCTGTTCTTATTCTAAATGGGATGGGGTGGGTGTCCTGTTCTGATTCTAAATGGGATGGGTGTCCTGTTCTGATTCTAAATGGGATGGGATGGGGTGGGTGTCCTGTTCTGATTCTAAATGGGATGGGATGGGTGTCCTGTTCTGATTCTAAATGGGATGGGTGTCCTGTTCTGATTCTAAATGGGATGGGTGTCCTGTTCTGATTCTAAATGGGATGGGTGTCCTGTTCTGATTCTAAATGGGTTGGGTGTCCTGTTCTGATTCTAAATGGGATGGGTTTTCTGATTCTAAATGGGATGGGATGGGTGTTCTGATTCTAAATGGGGTGGATGTCCTGTTCTGATTCTAAATGGGGTGGATGTCCTGTTTCTAAATGGGGTGGATGTCCTGATTCTAAATGGGATGGATGTCCTGATTCTAAATGGGATGGATGTCCTGATTCTAAATAGGATGGATGTCCTGTTCTGGTTCTAAATGGGATGGGTGTCCTGTTCTGATTCTAAATGGGATGGATGTTCTGATTCTAAATGGGGTGGATGTCCTGTTCTGATTCTAAATGGCATGGATGTTCTGTTCTGATTCTAAATGGGATGGATGTTCTGTTCTGATTCTAAATGGGGTGGATGTCCTGTTCTGATTCTAAATGGGGTGGAGGTCCTGTTCTGGTTCTAAATGGGATGGGGTGGATGTCCTGTTCTGGTTCTAAATGGGGTGGATGTCCTGTTCTGATTCTAAATGGGATGGGGTGGATGTCCTGTTCTGATTCTAAATGGGATGGGGTGGATGTCCTTTTCTGATTCTAAATGGGATGGGGTGGGTGTCCTGTTCTGATTCTAAATGAGATGGGGTGGATGTCCTTTTCTGATTCTAAATGGGATGGGGTGGGTGTCCTGTTCTGATTCTAAATGAGATGGGGTGGGTGTCCTGTTCTGATTATAAATGGGATGGGGTGGGTGTCCTGTTCTGATTCTAAATGGGGTGGATGTCCTTATTCTAAATGGGATGGATGTCCTGATTCTAAATAGGATGGATGTCCTGTTCTGGTTCTAAATGGGATGGGTGTCCTGTTCTGATTCTAAATGGGATGGATGTTCTGATTCTAAATGGGGTGGATGTCCTGTTCTGATTCTAAATGGGATGGATGTTCTGTTCTGATTCTAAATGGGATGGATGTTCTGTTCTGATTCTAAATGGGGTGGATGTCCTGTTCTGATTCTAAATGGGGTGGAGGTCCTGTTCTGGTTCTAAATGGGATGGGGTGGATGTCCTGTTCTGGTTCTAAATGGGATGGATGTCCTGTTCTGATTCTAAATGGGATGGGGTGGATGTCCTGTTCTGATTCTAAATGGGATGGGGTGGATGTTCTTTTCTGATTCTAAATGGGATGGGGTGGGTGTCCTGTTCTGATTCTAAATGGGATGGGGTGAGTGTCCTGTTCTGATTCTAAATGGGATGGGGTGGGTGTCCTGTTCTGATTCTAAATGGGATGGGATGGGTGTCCTGTTCTGATTCTAAATGGGATGGGTGTCCTGTTCTGATTCTAAATGGGATGGGATGGGTGTCCTGTTCTGATTCTAAATGGGATGGGATGGGTGTCCTAATTCTAAATTGGATGGATGTTCTGTTCTGATTCTAAATGGGATGGATGTTCTGTTCTGATTCTAAATGGAATGGATGTTCTGTTCTGATTCTAAATGGGATGGATGTTCTGTTCTGATTCTAAATGGGGTGGATGTCCTGTTCTGATTCTAAATGGGGTGGGTGTCCTGTTCTGATTCTAAATGGGATGGGGTGGGTGTCCTGTTCTGATTCTAAATGGGATGGGGTGGGTGTCTTGTTCTGATTCTAAACGGAATGGATGTCCTGTTCTGATTCTAAACGGGATGGATGTCCTGTTCTGATTCTAAACGGAATGGATGTCCTGTTCTGATTCTAAACGGGATGGATGTCCTGTTCTGATTCTAAACGGGATGGATGTTCTGATTCTAAACGGGATGGGTGTTCTGATTCTAAACGGGATGGGTGTTCTGATTCTAAACGGGATGGGTGTCCTGTTCTGATTCTAAACGGGATGGGTGTCCTGTTCTGATTCTAAATGGGATGGGGTGGATTTCCTGTTCTGATTCTAAATGGGATGTTGTGGATGTCCTGTTCTGATTCTAAATGGGATGGGGTGGATGTCCTTTTCTGATTCTAAATGGGATGGGGTGGGTGTCCTGTTCTGATTCTAAATGGGATGGGTGTCCTGTTCTGATTCTAAATGGGATGGGTGTCCTGTTCTGATTCTAAATGGGATGGGTGTCCTGTTCTGATTCTAAATGGGATGGGTGTCCTGTTCTGGTTCTAAATGGGATGTGGTGGAGGTCCTGTTCTGGTTCTTAAAGTGATGTGGTGGAGGTCCTTTTCTGGTTCTAAATGGGATGGGGTGGAGGTCCTGTTCTGGTTCTAAATGGGATGGGGTGGGTGTCCTGTTTTGATTCTAAATGGGATGGGGTGGGTGTCCTGTTCTGATTCTAAATGGGATGGGGTGGGTGTCCTGTTCTGATTCTAAATGGGATGGGGTGGGTGTCCTGTTCTGATTCTAAATGGGATGGGTGTCCTGTTCTGATTCTAAATGGGATGGGTGTCCTGTTCTGATTCTAAATGGGATGGGATGGGTGTTCTGATTCTAAATGGGGTGGATGTCCTGTTCTGAATCTAAATGGGGTGGATGTCCTGATTCTAAATGGGGTGGATGTCCTGATTCTAAATGGGGTGGATGTCCTGATTCTAAATGGGATTGATGTCCTGATTCTAAATGGGATGGATGTCCTGATTCTAAATAGGATGGATGTCCTGTTCTGGTTCTAAATGGGATGGGTGTCCTGTTCTGATTCTAAATGGGATGGATGTTCTGATTCTAAATCGGGTGGATGTCCTGTTCTGATTCTAAATGGGATGGATGTTCTGTTCTGATTCTAAATGGGATGGATGTTCTGTTCTGATTCTAAATGGGGTGGATGTCCTGTTCTGATTCTAAATGGGGTGGAGGTCCTGTTCTGGTTCTAAATGGGATGGGGTGGATGTCCTGTTCTGGTTCTAAATGGGATGGATGTCCTGTTCTGATTCTAAATGGGATGGGGTGGATGTCCTGTTCTGATTCTAAATGGGATGGGGTGGGTGTCCTGTTCTGATTCTAAATGGGATGGGTGTCCTGTTCTGATTCTAAATGGGATGGGTGTCCTGTTCTGATTCTAAATGGGATGGGTGTCCTGTTCTGGTTCTAAATGGGATGTGGTGGAGGTCCTGTTCTGGTTCTTAAAGTGATGTGGTGGAGGTCCTGTTCTGGTTCTAAATGGGATGGGGTGGAGGTCCTGTTCTGGTTCTAAATGGGATGGGGTGGGTGTCCTGTTTTGATTCTAAATGGGATGGGGTGGGTGTCCTGTTCTGATTCTAAATGGGATGGGGTGGGTGTCCTGTTCTGATTCTAAATGGGATGGGGTGGGTGTCCTGTTCTGATTCTAAATGGGATGGGGTGGGTGTCCTGTTCTGATTCTAAATGGGATGGGGTGGGTGTCCTGTTCTGATTCTAAATGGGATGGGTGTCCTGTTCTGATTCTAAATGGGATGGGTGTCCTGTTCTGATTCTAAATGGGATGGGATGGGGTGGGTGTCCTGTTCTGATTCTAAATGGGATGGGATGGGTGTCCTGTTCTGATTCTAAATGGGATGGGTGTCCTGTTCTGATTCTAAATGGGATGGGTGTCCTGTTCTGATTCTAAATGGGATGGGTGTCCTGTTCTGATTCTAAATGGGTTGGGTGTCCTGTTCTGATTCTAAATGGGATGGGTGTTCTGATTCTAAATGGGATGGGATGGGTGTTCTGATTCTAAATGGGGTGGATGTCCTGTTCTGATTCTAAATGGGGTGGATGTCCTGTTTCTAAATGGGGTGGATGTCCTGATTCTAAATGGGATGGATGTCCTGATTCTAAATGGGATGGATGTCCTGATTCTAAATAGGATGGATGTCCTGTTCTGGTTCTAAATGGGATGGGTGTCCTGTTCTGATTCTAAATGGGATGGATGTTCTGATTCTAAATGGGGTGGATGTCCTGTTCTGATTCTAAATGGCATGGATGTTCTGTTCTGATTCTAAATGGGATGGATGTTCTGTTCTGATTCTAAATGGGGTGGATGTCCTGTTCTGATTCTAAATGGGGTGGAGGTCCTGTTCTGGTTCTAAATGGGATGGGGTGGATGTCCTGTTCTGGTTCTAAATGGGGTGGATGTCCTGTTCTGATTCTAAATGGGATGGGGTGGATGTCCTGTTCTGATTCTAAATGGGATGGGGTGGATGTCCTTTTCTGATTCTAAATGGGATGGGGTGGGTGTCCTGTTCTGATTCTAAATGAGATGGGGTGGATGTCCTTTTCTGATTCTAAATGGGATGGGGTGGGTGTCCTGTTCTGATTCTAAATGAGATGGGGTGGGTGTCCTGTTCTGATTATAAATGGGATGGGGTGGGTGTCCTGTTCTGATTCTAAATGGGGTGGATGTCCTTATTCTAAATGGGATGGATGTCCTGATTCTAAATAGGATGGATGTCCTGTTCTGGTTCTAAATGGGATGGGTGTCCTGTTCTGATTCTAAATGGGATGGATGTTCTGATTCTAAATGGGGTGGATGTCCTGTTCTGATTCTAAATGGGATGGATGTTCTGTTCTGATTCTAAATGGGATGGATGTTCTGTTCTGATTCTAAATGGGGTGGATGTCCTGTTCTGATTCTAAATGGGGTGGAGGTCCTGTTCTGGTTCTAAATGGGATGGGGTGGATGTCCTGTTCTGGTTCTAAATGGGATGGATGTCCTGTTCTGATTCTAAATGGGATGGGGTGGATGTCCTGTTCTGATTCTAAATGGGATGGGGTGGATGTTCTTTTCTGATTCTAAATGGGATGGGGTGGGTGTCCTGTTCTGATTCTAAATGGGATGGGGTGAGTGTCCTGTTCTGATTCTAAATGGGATGGGGTGGGTGTCCTGTTCTGATTCTAAATGGGATGGGATGGGTGTCCTGTTCTGATTCTAAATGGGATGGGTGTCCTGTTCTGATTCTAAATGGGATGGGATGGGTGTCCTGTTCTGATTCTAAATGGGATGGGATGGGTGTCCTAATTCTAAATTGGATGGATGTTCTGTTCTGATTCTAAATGGGATGGATGTTCTGTTCTGATTCTAAATGGAATGGATGTTCTGTTCTGATTCTAAATGGGATGGATGTTCTGTTCTGATTCTAAATGGGGTGGATGTCCTGTTCTGATTCTAAATGGGGTGGGTGTCCTGTTCTGATTCTAAAAGGGATGGGGTGGGTGTCCTGTTCTGATTCTAAATGGGATGGGGTGGGTGTCCTGTTCTGATTCTAAATGGGATGGGGTGGGTGTCTTGTTCTGATTCTAAACGGAATGGATGTCCTGTTCTGATTCTAAACGGGATGGATGTCCTGTTCTGATTCTAAACGGAATGGATGTCCTGTTCTGATTCTAAACGGGATGGATGTCCTGTTCTGATTCTAAACGGGATGGATGTTGTGATTCTAAACGGGATGGGTGTTCTGATTCTAAACGGGATGGGTGTTCTGATTCTAAACGGGATGGGTGTCCTGTTCTGATTCTAAACGGGATGGGTGTCCTGTTCTGATTCTAAATGGGATGGGGTGGATTTCCTGTTCTGATTCTAAATGGGATGTTGTGGATGTCCTGTTCTGATTCTAAATGGGATGGGGTGGATGTCCTTTTCTGATTCTAAATGGGATGGGGTGGGTGTCCTGTTCTGATTCTAAATGGGATGGGTGTCCTGTTCTGATTCTAAATGGGATGGGTGTCCTGTTCTGATTCTAAATGGGATGGGTGTCCTGTTCTGATTCTAAATGGGATGGGTGTCCTGTTCTGGTTCTAAATGGGATGTGGTGGAGGTCCTGTTCTGGTTCTTAAAGTGATGTGGTGGAGGTCCTGTTCTGGTTCTAAATGGGATGGGGTGGAGGTCCTGTTCTGGTTCTAAATGGGATGGGGTGGGTGTCCTGTTTTGATTCTAAATGGGATGGGGTGGGTGTCCTGTTCTGATTCTAAATGGGATGGGGTGGGTGTCCTGTTCTGATTCTAAATGGGATGGGGTGGGTGTCCTGTTCTGATTCTAAATGGGATGGGTGTCCTGTTCTGATTCTAAATGGGATGGGTGTCCTGTTCTGATTCTAAATGGGATGGGATGGGTGTTCTGATTCTAAATGGGGTGGATGTCCTGTTCTGAATCTAAATGGGGTGGATGTCCTGATTCTAAATGGGGTGGATGTCCTGATTCTAAATGGGGTGGATGTCCTGATTCTAAATGGGATTGATGTCCTGATTCTAAATGGGATGGATGTCCTGATTCTAAATAGGATGGATGTCCTGTTCTGGTTCTAAATGGGATGGGTGTCCTGTTCTGATTCTAAATGGGATGGATGTTCTGATTCTAAATCGGGTGGATGTCCTGTTCTGATTCTAAATGGGATGGATGTTCTGTTCTGATTCTAAATGGGATGGATGTTCTGTTCTGATTCTAAATGGGGTGGATGTCCTGTTCTGATTCTAAATGGGGTGGAGGTCCTGTTCTGGTTCTAAATGGGATGGGGTGGATGTCCTGTTCTGGTTCTAAATGGGATGGATGTCCTGTTCTGATTCTAAATGGGATGGGGTGGATGTCCTGTTCTGATTCTAAATGGGATGGGGTGGGTGTCCTGTTCTGATTCTAAATGGGATGGGTGTCCTGTTCTGATTCTAAATGGGATGGGTGTCCTGTTCTGATTCTAAATGGGATGGGTGTCCTGTTCTGGTTCTAAATGGGATGTGGTGGAGGTCCTGTTCTGGTTCTTAAAGTGATGTGGTGGAGGTCCTGTTCTGGTTCTAAATGGGATGGGGTGGAGGTCCTGTTCTGGTTCTAAATGGGATGGGGTGGGTGTCCTGTTTTGATTCTAAATGGGATGGGGTGGGTGTCCTGTTCTGATTCTAAATGGGATGGGGTGGGTGTCCTGTTCTGATTCTAAATGGGATGGGGTGGGTGTCCTGTTCTGATTCTAAATGGGATGGGGTGGGTGTCCTGTTCTGATTCTAAATGGGATGGGGTGGGTGTCCTGTTCTGATTCTAAATGGGATGGGTGTCCTGTTCTGATTCTAAATGGGATGGGTGTCCTGTTCTGATTCTAAATGGGATGGGTGTCCTGTTCTGATTCTAAATGGGATGGGTGTCCTGTTCTGATTCTAAATGGGATGGGTGTCCTGTTCTGATTCTAAATGGGATGGGTGTCCTGTTCTGATTCTAAATGGGATGGGATGGGTGTTCTGATTCTAAATGGGGTGGATGTCCTGTTCTGATTCTAAATGGGGTGGGTGTCCTGTTCTGATTCTAAAAGGGATGGGGTGGGTGTCCTGTTCTGATTCTAAATGGGATGGGGTGGGTGTCCTGTTCTGATTCTAAATGGGATGGGGTGGGTGTCTTGTTCTGATTCTAAACGGAATGGATGTCCTGTTCTGATTCTAAACGGGATGGGTGTCCTGTTCTGATTCTAAACGGGATGGGTGTCCTGTTCTGATTCTAAATGGGATGGGGTGGATTTCCTGTTCTGATTCTAAATGGGATGTTGTGGATGTCCTGTTCTGATTCTAAATGGGATGGGGTGGATGTCCTTTTCTGATTCTAAATGGGATGGGGTGGGTGTCCTGTTCTGATTCTAAATGGGATGGGTGTCCTGTTCTGATTCTAAATGGGATGGGTGTCCTGTTCTGATTCTAAATGGGATGGGTGTCCTGTTCTGATTCTAAATGGGATGGGTGTCCTGTTCTGGTTCTAAATGGGATGTGGTGGAGGTCCTGTTCTGGTTCTTAAAGTGATGTGGTGGAGGTCCTGTTCTGGTTCTAAATGGGATGGGGTGGAGGTCCTGTTCTGGTTCTAAATGGGATGGGGTGGGTGTCCTGTTTTGATTCTAAATGGGATGGGGTGGGTGTCCTGTTCTGATTCTAAATGGGATGGGGTGGGTGTCCTGTTCTGATTCTAAATGGGATGGGGTGGGTGTCCTGTTTTGATTCTAAATGGGATGGGGTGGGTGTCCTGT
Organism: Oncorhynchus clarkii lewisi; assembly: GCF_045791955.1. Lineage (NCBI taxonomy): Eukaryota > Metazoa > Chordata > Actinopteri > Salmoniformes > Salmonidae > Oncorhynchus > Oncorhynchus clarkii. Next base: position 65,104,357 of record NC_092165.1, read on the forward strand.
TCTGATTCTAAATGGGATGGGGTGGGTGTCCTGTTCTGATTCTAAATGGGATGGGTGTCCTGTTCTGATTCTAAATGGGATGGGTGTCCTGTTCTGATTCTAAATGGGATGGGATGGGTGTTCTGATTCTAAATGGGGTGGATGTCCTGTTCTGAATCTAAATGGGGTGGATGTCCTGATTCTAAATGGGGTGGATGTCCTGATTCTAAATGGGGTGGATGTCCTGATTCTAAATGGGATTGATGTCCTGATTCTAAATGGGATGGATGTCCTGATTCTAAATAGGATGGATGTCCTGTTCTGGTTCTAAATGGGATGGGTGTCCTGTTCTGATTCTAAATGGGATGGATGTTCTGATTCTAAATCGGGTGGATGTCCTGTTCTGATTCTAAATGGGATGGATGTTCTGTTCTGATTCTAAATGGGATGGATGTTCTGTTCTGATTCTAAATGGGGTGGATGTCCTGTTCTGATTCTAAATGGGGTGGAGGTCCTGTTCTGGTTCTAAATGGGATGGGGTGGATGTCCTGTTCTGGTTCTAAATGGGATGGATGTCCTGTTCTGATTCTAAATGGGATGGGGTGGATGTCCTGTTCTGATTCTAAATGGGATGGGTTGGGTGTCCTGTTCTGATTCTAAATGGGATGGGTGTCCTGTTCTGATTCTAAATGGGATGGGTGTCCTGTTCTGATTCTAAATGGGATGGGTGTCCTGTTCTGGTTCTAAATGGGATGTGGTGGAGGTCCTGTTCTGGTTCTTAAAGTGATGTGGTGGAGGTCCTGTTCTGGTTCTAAATGGGATGGGGTGGAGGTCCTGTTCTGGTTCTAAATGGGATGGGGTGGGTGTCCTGTTTTGATTCTAAATGGGATGGGGTGGGTGTCCTGTTCTGATTCTAAATGGGATGGGGTGGGTGTCCTGTTCTGATTCTAAATGGGATGGGGTGGGTGTCCTGTTCTGATTCTAAATGGGATGGGGTGGGTGTCCTGTTCTGATTCTAAATGGGATGGGGTGGGTGTCCTGTTCTGATTCTAAATGGGATGGGTGTCCTGTTCTGATTCTAAATGGGATGGGTGTCCTGTTCTGATTCTAAATGGGATGGGTGTCCTGTTCTGATTCTAAATGGGATGGGTGTCCTGTTCTGATTCTAAATGGGATGGGTGTCCTGTTCTGATTCTAAATGGGATGGGTGTCCTGTTCTGATTCTAAATGGGATGGGATGGGTGTTCTGATTCTAAATGGGGTGGATGTCCTGTTCTGATTCTAAAAGGGATGGGGTGGGTGTCCTGTTCTGATTCTAAATGGGATGGGGTGGGTGTCCTGTTCTGATTCTAAATGGGATGGGGTGGGTGTCTTGTTCTGATTCTAAACGGAATGGATGTCCTGTTCTGATTCTAAACGGGATGGATGTCCTGTTCTGATTCTAAACGGAATGGATGTCCTGTTCTGATTCTAAACGGGATGGATGTCCTGTTCTGATTCTAAACGGGATGGATGTTCTGATTCTAAACGGGATGGGTGTTCTGATTCTAAACGGGATGGGTGTTCTGATTCTAAACGGGATGGGTGTCCTGTTCTGATTCTAAACGGGATGGGTGTCCTGTTCTGATTCTAAATGGGATGGGGTGGATTTCCTGTTCTGATTCTAAATGGGATGTTGTGGATGTCCTGTTCTGATTCTAAATGGGATGGGGTGGATGTCCTTTTCTGATTCTAAATGGGATGGGGTGGGTGTCCTGTTCTGATTCTAAATGGGATGGGTGTCCTGTTCTGATTCTAAATGGGATGGGTGTCCTGTTCTGATTCTAAATGGGATGGGTGTCCTGTTCTGATTCTAAATGGGATGGGTGTCCTGTTCTGGTTCTAAATGGGATGTGGTGGAGGTCCTGTTCTGGTTCTTAAAGTGATGTGGTGGAGGTCCTGTTCTGGTTCTAAATGGGATGGGGTGGAGGTCCTGTTCTGGTTCTAAATGGGATGGGGTGGGTGTCCTGTTTTGATTCTAAATGGGATGGGGTGGGTGTCCTGTTCTGATTCTAAATGGGATGGGGTGGGTGTCCTGTTCTGATTCTAAATGGGATGGGGTGGGTGTCCTGTTCTGATTCTAAATGGGATGGGTGTCCTGTTCTGATTCTAAATGGGATGGGTGTCCTGTTCTGATTCTAAATGGGATGGGATGGGTGTTCTGATTCTAAATGGGGTGGATGTCCTGTTCTGAATCTAAATGGGGTGGATGTCCTGATTCTAAATGGGGTGGATGTCCTGATTCTAAATGGGGTGGATGTCCTGATTCTAAATGGGATGGATGTCCTGATTCTAAATAGGATGGATGTCCTGTTCTGGTTCTAAATGGGATGGGTGTCCTGTTCTGATTCTAAATGGGATGGATGTTCTGATTCTAAATCGGGTGGATGTCCTGTTCTGATTCTAAATGGGATGGATGTTCTGTTCTGATTCTAAATGGGATGGATGTTCTGTTCTGATTCTAAATGGGGTGGATGTCCTGTTCTGATTCTAAATGGGGTGGAGGTCCTGTTCTGGTTCTAAATGGGATGGGGTGGATGTCCTGTTCTGGTTCTAAATGGGATGGATGTCCTGTTCTGATTCTAAATGGGATGGGGTGGATGTCCTGTTCTGATTCTAAATGGGATGGGGTGGGTGTCCTGTTCTGATTCTAAATGGGATGGGTGTCCTGTTCTGATTCTAAATGGGATGGGTGTCCTGTTCTGATTCTAAATGGGATGGGTGTCCTGTTCTGATTCTAAATGGGATGGGTGTCCTGTTCTGGTTCTAAATGGGATGTGGTGGAGGTCCTGTTCTGGTTCTTAAAGTGATGTGGTGGAGGTCCTGTTCTGGTTCTAAATGGGATGGGGTGGAGGTCCTGTTCTGGTTCTAAATGGGATGGGGTGGGTGTCCTGTTTTGATTCTAAATGGGATGGGGTGGGTGTCCTGTTCTGATTCTAAATGGGATGGGGTGGGTGTCCTGTTCTGATTCTAAATGGGATGGGGTGGGTGTCCTGTTCTGATTCTAAATGGGATGGGGTGGGTGTCCTGTTCTGATTCTAAATGGGATGGGGTGGGTGTCCTGTTCTGATTCTAAATGGGATGGGTGTCCTGTTCTGATTCTAAATGGGATGGGTGTCCTGTTCTGATTCTAAATGGGATGGGTGTCCTGTTCTGATTCTAAATGGGATGGGTGTCCTGTTCTGATTCTAAATGGGATGGGTGTCCTGTTCTGATTCTAAATGGGATGGGTGTCCTGTTCTGATTCTAAATGGGATGGGTGTCCTGTTCTGATTCTAAATGGGATGGGTGTCCTGTTCTGATTCTAAATGGGGTGGGTGTCCTGTTCTGATTCTAAATGGGATGGGTGTCCTGTTCTGATTCTAAATGGGATGGGTGTCCTGTTCTGATTCTAAATGGGGTGGATGTCCTGTTCTGATTCTAAATGGGGTGGATGTCCTGATTCTAAATGGGGTGGATGTCCTGATTCTAAATGGGATTGATGTCCTGATTCTAAATGGGATGGATGTCCTGATTCTAAATAGGATGGATGTCCTGTTCTGGTTCTAAATGGGATGGGTGTCCTGTTCTGATTCTAAATGGGATGGATGTTCTGATTCTAAATCGGGTGGATGTCCTGTTCTGATTCTAAATGGGATGGATGTTCTGTTCTGATTCTAAATGGGATGGATGTTCTGTTCTGATTCTAAATGGGGTGGATGTCCTGTTCTGATTCTAAATGGGGTGGAGGTCCTGTTCTGGTTCTAAATGGGATGGGGTGGATGTCCTGTTCTGGTTCTAAATGGGATGGATGTCCTGTTCTGATTCTAAATGGGATGGGGTGGATGTCCTGTTCTGATTCTAAATGGGATGGGTGTCCTGTTCTGATTCTAAATGGGATGGGTGTCCTGTTCTGATTCTAAATGGGATGGGTGTCCTGTTCTGATTCTAAATGGGATGGGTGTCCTGTTCTGATTCTAAATGGGATGGGTGTCCTGTTCTGGTTCTAAATGGGATGTGGTGGAGGTCCTGTTCTGGTTCTTAAAGTAATGTGGTGGAGGTCCTGTTCTGGTTCTAAATGGGATGGGGTGGAGGTCCTGTTCTGGTTCTAAATGGGATGGGGTGGGTGTCCTGTTTTGATTCTAAATGGGATGGGGTGGGTGTCCTGTTCTGATTCTAAATGGGATGGGGTGGGTGTCCTGTTCTGATTCTAAATGGGATGGGGTGGGTGTCCTGTTCTGATTCTAAATGGGATGGGGTGGGTGTCCTGTTCTGATTCTAAATGGGATGGGTGTCCTGTTCTGATTCTAAATGGGATGGGTGTCCTGTTCTGATTCTAAATGGGATGGGTGTCCTGTTCTGATTCTAAATGGGATGGGTGTCCTGTTCTGATTCTAAATGGGATGGGTGTCCTGTTCTGATTCTAAATGGGATGGGTGTCCTGTTCTGATTCTAAATGGGATGGGTGTCCTGTTCTGATTCTAAATGGGATGGGTGTCCTGTTCTGATTCTAAATGGGATGGGATGGGTGTTCTGATTCTAAATGGGGTGGATGTCCTGTTCTGAATCTAAATGGGGTGGATGTCCTGATTCTAAATGGGGTGGATGTCCTGATTCTAAATGGGGTGGATGTTTTGATTCTAAATGGGATTGATGTCCTGATTCTAAATGGGATGGATGTCCTGATTCTAAATAGGATGGATGTCCTGTTCTGGTTCTAAATGGGATGGGTGTCCTGTTCTGATTCTAAATGGGATGGATGTTCTGATTCTAAATCGGGTGGATGTCCTGTTCTGATTCTAAATGGGATGGATGTTCTGTTCTGATTCTAAATGGGATGGATGTTCTGTTCTGATTCTAAATGGGGTGGATGTCCTGTTCTGATTCTAAATGGGGTGGAGGTCCTGTTCTGGTTCTAAATGGGATGGGGTGGATGTCCTGTTCTGGTTCTAAATGGGATGGATGTCCTGTTCTGATTCTAAATGGGATGGGGTGGATGTCCTGTTCTGATTCTAAATGGGATGGGGTGGGTGTCCTGTTCTGATTCTAAATGGGATGGGTGTCCTGTTCTGATTCTAAATGGGATGGGTGTCCTGTTCTGATTCTAAATGGGATGGGTGTCCTGTTCTGATTCTAAATGGGATGGGTGTCCTGTTCTGATTCTAAATGGGATGGGTGTCCTGTTCTGGTTCTAAATGGGATGTGGTGGAGGTCCTGTTCTGGTTCTTAAAGTGATGTGGTGGAGGTCCTGTTCTGGTTCTAAATGGGATGGGGTGGAGGTCCTGTTCTGGTTCTAAATGGGATGGGGTGGGTGTCCTGTTTTGATTCTAAATGGGATGGGGTGGGTGTCCTGTTCTGATTCTAAATGGGATGGGGTGGGTGTCCTGTTCTGATTCTAAATGGGATGGGGTGGGTGTCCTGTTCTGATTCTAAATGGGATGGGGTGGGTGTCCTGTTCTGATTCTAAATGGGATGGGTGTCCTGTTCTGATTCTAAATGGGATGGGTGTCCTGTTCTGATTCTAAATGGGATGGGTGTCCTGTTCTGATTCTAAATGGGATGGGTGTCCTGTTCTGATTCTAAATGGGATGGGTGTCCTGTTCTGATTCTAAATGGGATGGGTGTCCTGTTCTGATTCTAAATGGGATGGGATGGGTGTTCTGATTCTAAATGGGGTGGATGTCCTGTTCTGATTCTAAATGGGGTGGATGTCCTGATTCTAAATGGGGTGGATGTCCTGATTCTAAATGGGATTGATGTCCTGATTCTAAATGGGATGGATGTCCTGATTCTAAATAGGATGGATGTCCTGTTCTGGTTCTAAATGGGATGGGTGTCCTGTTCTGATTCTAAATGGGATGGATGTTCTGATTCTAAATCGGGTGGATGTCCTGTTCTGATTCTAAATGGGATGGATGTTCTGTTCTGATTCTAAATGGGATGGATGTTCTGTTCTGATTCTAAATGGGGTGGATGTCCTGTTCTGATTCTAAATGTGGTGGAGGTCCTGTTCTGGTTCTAAATGGGATGGGGTGGAGGTCCTGTTCTGGTTCTAAATGGGATGGGGTGGGTGTCCTGTTTTGATTCTAAATGGGATGGGGTGGGTGTCCTGTTCTGATTCTAAATGGGATGGGGTGGGTGTCCTGTTCTGATTCTAAATGGGATGGGGTGGGTGTCCTGTTCTGATTCTAAATGGGATGGGGTGGGTGTCCTGTTCTGATTCTAAATGGGATGGGTGTCCTGTTCTGATTCTAAATGGGATGGGTGTCCTGTTCTGATTCTAAATGGGATGGGTGTCCTGTTCTGATTCTAAATGGGATGGGTGTCCTGTTCTGATTCTAAATGGGATGGGTGTCCTGTTCTGATTCTAAATGGGATGGGTGTCCTGTTCTGATTCTAAATGGGATGGGTGTCCTGTTCTGATTCTAAATGGGATGGGTGTCCTGTTCTGATTCTAAATGGGATGGGATGGGTGTTCTGATTCTAAATGGGGTGGATGTCCTGTTCTGAATCTAAATGGGGTGGATGTCCTGATTCTAAATGGGGTGGATGTCCTGATTCTAAATGGGGTGGATGTTTTGATTCTAAATGGGATTGATGTCCTGATTCTAAATGGGATGGATGTCCTGATTCTAAATAGGATGGATGTCCTGTTCTGGTTCTAAATGGGATGGGTGTCCTGTTCTGATTCTAAATGGGATGGATGTTCTGATTCTAAATCGGGTGGATGTCCTGTTCTGATTCTAAATGGGATGGATGTTCTGTTCTGATTCTAAATGGGATGGATGTTCTGTTCTGATTCTAAATGGGGTGGATGTCCTGTTCTGATTCTAAATGGGGTGGAGGTCCTGTTCTGGTTCTAAATGGGATGGGGTGGATGTCCTGTTCTGGTTCTAAATGGGATGGATGTCCTGTTCTGATTCTAAATGGGATGGGGTGGATGTCCTGTTCTGATTCTAAATGGGATGGGGTGGGTGTCCTGTTCTGATTCTAAATGGGATGGGTGTCCTGTTCTGATTCTAAATGGGATGGGTGTCCTGTTCTGATTCTAAATGGGATGGGTGTCCTGTTCTGATTCTAAATGGGATGGGTGTCCTGTTCTGATTCTAAATGGGATGGGTGTCCTGTTCTGGTTCTAAATGGGATGTGGTGGAGGTCCTGTTCTGGTTCTTAAAGTGATGTGGTGGAGGTCCTGTTCTGGTTCTAAATGGGATGGGGTGGAGGTCCTGTTCTGGTTCTAAATGGGATGGGGTGGGTGTCCTGTTTTGATTCTAAATGGGATGGGGTGGGTGTCCTGTTCTGATTCTAAATGGGATGGGGTGGGTGTCCTGTTCTGATTCTAAATGGGATGGGGTGGGTGTCCTGTTCTGATTCTAAATGGGATGGGGTGGGTGTCCTGTTCTGATTCTAAATGGGATGGGTGTCCTGTTCTGATTCTAAATGGGATGGGTGTCCTGTTCTGATTCTAAATGGGATGGGTGTCCTGTTCTGATTCTAAATGGGATGGGTGTCCTGTTCTGATTCTAAATGGGATGGGTGTCCTGTTCTGATTCTAAATGGGATGGGTGTCCTGTTCTGATTCTAAATGGGATGGGATGGGTGTTCTGATTCTAAATGGGGTGGATGTCCTGTTCTGATTCTAAATGGGGTGGATGTCCTGATTCTAAATGGGGTGGATGTCCTGATTCTAAATGGGATTGATGTCCTGATTCTAAATGGGATGGATGTCCTGATTCTAAATAGGATGGATGTCCTGTTCTGGTTCTAAATGGGATGGGTGTCCTGTTCTGATTCTAAATGGGATGGATGTTCTGATTCTAAATCGGGTGGATGTCCTGTTCTGATTCTAAATGGGATGGATGTTCTGTTCTGATTCTAAATGGGATGGATGTTCTGTTCTGATTCTAAATGGGGTGGATGTCCTGTTCTGATTCTAAATGGGGTGGAGGTCCTGTTCTGGTTCTAAATGGGATGGGGTGGATGTCCTGTTCTGGTTCTAAATGGGATGGATGTCCTGTTCTGATTCTAAATGGGATGGGGTGGATGTCCTGTTCTGATTCTAAATGGGATGGGGTGGATGTCCTTTTCTGATTCTAAATGGGATGGGGTGGGTGTCCTGTTCTGATTCTAAATGAGATGGGGTGGATGTCCTTTTCTGATTCTAAATGGGATGGGATGGGTGTCCTGTTCTGATTCTAAATGGGATGGGTGTCCTGTTCTGAGTCTAAATGGGATGGGATGGGTGTCCTGTTCTGATTCTAAATGGGATGGGATGGGTGTCCTAATTCTAAATTGGATGGATGTTCTGTTCTGATTCTAAATGGGATGGATGTTCTGTTCTGATTCTAAATGGAATGGATGTTCTGTTCTGATTCTAAATGGGATGGATGTTCTGTTCTGATTCTAAATGGGGTGGATGTCCTGTTCTGATTCTAAATGGGGTGGGTGTCCTGTTCTGATTCTAAATGGGATGGGGTGGGTGTCCTGTTCTGATTCTAAATGGGATGGGGTGGGTGTCCTGTTCTGATTCTAAATGGGATGGGGTGGGTGTCCTGTTCTGATTCTAAATGGGATGGGGTGGGTGTCCTGTTCTGATTCTAAATGGGATGGGGTGGGTGTCCTGATTCTAAATGGGATGGGTGTCCTGTTCTGATTCTAAATGGGATGGGTGTCCTGTTCTGATTCTAAACGGGGTGGGTGTCTTGTTCTGATTCTAAACGGGATGGGTGTCCTGTTCTGATTCTAAACGGGATGGATGTCCTGTTCTGATTCTAAACGGGATGGATGTCCTGTTCTGATTCTAAACGGAATGGATGTCCTGTTCTGGTTCTAAACGGGATGGGGTGGATGTCCTGTTCTGATTCTAAACGGGATGGGTGTCCTGTTCTGACTCTAAATGGGATGGGGTGGATGTCCTGTTCTGATTCTAAATGGGATGGGGTGGATGTCCTTTTCTGATTCTAAATGGGATGGGGTGGATGTCCTTTTCTGATTCTAAATGGGATGGGGTGGGTGTCCTGTTCTGATTCTAAATGGGATGGGATGGGTGTCCTGTTCTGATTCTAAATGGGATGGGTGTCCTGTTCTGATTCTAAATTTCGATGGGATGGGTGTTCTGATTCTAAATGGGGTGGATGTCCTGTTCTGATTCTAAATGGGATGGATGTCCTGATTCTAAATGGGATGGATGTCCTGTTCTGGTTCTAAATGGGATGGGTGTCCTGTTCTGATTCTAAATGGGATGGATGTTCTGATTCTAAATGGGATGGGTGTCCTGTTCTGATTCTAAATGGGATGGATGTCCTGTTCTGATTCTAAACGGGATGGATGTCCTGTTCTGATTCTAAACGGAATGGATGTCCTGTTCTGATTCTAAATGGGATGGGGTGGATGTCCTTTTCTGATTCTAAATGGGATGGGGTGGGTGTCCTGTTCTGATTCTAAATGAGATAGGGTGGATGTCCTTTTCTGATTCTAAATGGGATGGGATGGGTGTCCTGTTCTGATTCTAAATGGGATGGGTGTCCTGTTCTGATTCTAAATGGGATGGGATGGGTGTCCTGTTCTGATTCTAAATGGGATGGGATGGGTGTCCTAATTCTAAATTGGATGGATGTTCTGTTCTGATTCTAAATGGGATGGATGTTCTGTTCTGATTCTAAATGGAATGGATGTTCTGTTCTGATTCTAAATGGGATGGATGTTCTGTTCTGATTCTAAATGGGGTGGATGTCCTGTTCTGATTCTAAATGGGGTGGGTGTCCTGTTCTGATTCTAAATGGGATGGGGTGGGTGTCCTGTTCTGATTCTAAATGGGATGGGGTGGGTGTCCTGTTCTGATTCTAAATGGGATGGGGTGGGTGTCCTGTTCTGATTCTAAATGGGATGGGGTGGGTGTCCTGTTCTGATTCTAAATGGGATGGGGTGGGTGTCCTGATTCTAAATTGGATGGATGTTCTGTTCTGATTCTAAATGGGATGGGGTGGGTGTCCTGTTCTGATTCTAAATGGGATGGGATGGGTGTCCTGTTCTGATTCTAAATGGGATGGGATGGTTGTCCTGTTCTGATTCTAAATGGGATGGGATGGGTGTCCTAATTCTAAATTGGATGGATGTTCTGTTCTGATTCTAAATGGGATGGATGTTCTGTTCTGATTCTAAATGGGATGGATGTTCTGTTCTGATTCTAAATGGGGTGGATGTCCTGTTCTGATTCTAAATGGGGTGGGTGTCCTGTTCTGATTCTAAATGGGATGGGGTGGGTGTCCTGTTCTGATTCTAAATGGGATGGGGTGGGTGTCCTGTTCTGATTCTAAATGGGATGGGGTGGGTGTCCTGATTCTAAATGGGATGGGTGTCCTGTTCTGATTCTAAATGGGATGGGTGTCCTGTTCTGATTCTAAACGGGGTGGGTGTCTTGTTCTGATTCTAAACGGGATGGATGTCCTGTTCTGATTCTAAACGGGATGGATGTCCTGTTCTGATTCTAAACGGAATGGATGTCCTGTTCTGGTTCTAAACGGGATGGGGTGGATGTCCTGTTCTGATTCTAAACGGGATGGGTGTCCTGTTCTGATTCTAAATGGGATGGGGTGGATGTCCTGTTCTGATTCTAAATGGGATGGGGTGGATGTCCTTTTCTGATTCTAAATGGGATGGGGTGGATGTCCTTTTCTGATTCTAAATGGGATGGGGTGGGTGTCCTGTTCTGATTCTAAATGGGATGGGATGGGTGTCCTGTTCTGATTCTAAATGGGATGGGTGTCCTGTTCTGATTCTAAATGGGATGGATGTCCTGATTCTAAATGGGATGGATGTCCTGTTCTGGTTCTAAATGGGATGGGTGTCCTGTTCTGATTCTAAATGGGATGGGATGGGTGTTCTGATTCTAAATGGGGTGGATGTCCTGTTCTGATTCTAAATGGGATGGGTGTCCTGTTCTGGTTCTAAATGGGATGGATGTCCTGTTCTGGTTCTAAATGGGATGGGTGTCCTGTTCTGATTCTAAATGGGATGGGTGTCCTGTTCTGATTCTAAATGGGATGGATGTCCTGTTCTGATTCTAAACGGGATGGATGTTCTGATTCTAAACGGGATGGGTGTCCTGTTCTGATTCTAAACGGGATGGGTGTCCTGTTCTGATTCTAAACGGGATGGATGTCCTGTTCTGATTCTAAATGGGATGGGGTGGATGTCCTTTTCTGATTCTAAACGGGATGGGGTGGGTGTCCTGTTCTGATTCTAAATGGGATGGATGTCCTGATTCTAAATGGGATGGATGTCCTGTTCTGGTTCTAAATGGGATGGGTGTCCTGTTCTGATTCTAAATGGGATGGGTGTCCTGTTCTGATTCTAAATGGGATGGATGTCCTGTTCTGATTCTAAACGGGATGGATGTTCTGATTCTAAACGGGATGGGTGTCCTGTTCTGATTCTAAACGGGATGGGTGTCCTGTTCTGATTCTAAACGGGATGGATGTCCTGTTCTGATTCTAAATGGGATGGGGTGGATGTCCTTTTCTGATTCTAAACGGGATGGGGTGGGTGTCCTGTTCTGATTCTAAATGGGATGGATGTCCTGTTCTGGTTCTAAATGGGATGGGTGTCCTGTTCTGATTCTAAATGGGATGGATGTTCTGATTCTAAATGGGATGGATGTTCTGATTCTAAATGGGATGGGTGTCCTGTTCTGATTCTAAATGGGATGGGATGGGTGTTCTGATTCTAAATGGGGTGGATGTCCTGTTCTGATTCTAAATGGGATGGGTGTCCTGTTCTGGTTCTAAATGGGATGGGTGTCCTGTTCTGATTCTAAATAGGATGGATGTTCTGATTCTAAATGGGAAGGATGTTCTGATTCTAAATGGGATGGATGTTCTGATTCTAAATGGGATGGATGTTCTGATTCTTAATGGGATGGGTGTCCTGTTCTGATTGTAAATGGGATGGATGTTCTGATTCTAAATGGGATGGATGTCCTGATTCTAAATGGGATGGATGTCCTGTTTTGATTCTAAATGGGGTGGATGTCCTGTTTTGATTCTAAATGGGGTGGATGTCCTGTTTTGATTCTAAATGGGGTGGATGTTCTGTTCTGATTCTAAATGGGGTGGATGTTCTGTTCTGATTCTAAATGGGGTGGATGTCCTGTTTTGATTCTAAATGGTATGAATGTTCTGTTTTGATTCTAAATGGGGTGGATGTCCTGTTTTGATTCTAAATGAGATGGATGTTCTGATTCTAATTGGGATGGATGTTCTGATTCTAAATGGGATTTATGTTCTGATTCTAGCATAGTTAGCATAGTGTATTTGCACACACCACAATAAAGACCAACAACACTATATAACTGCAGCTGTCACTGAGTGCAGTGTCCATGCGGAAACACGTGATTGGGTTAGGTTAAGGTCAGTGTCATGCGGAAACACGTAATTGGTTAAGGTCAGTGTCTATGCGGAAACACGTGATTGGGTTAGGTTAGTTTCCATGCGGAAACCAGTGCACTTAAAGAGGGCAGTGAATGGAGATGTGATTAAAGGTGGACAAAATAAAATATGGCATAGAAAATGTAATGCGTTAACTTTGACAGCCCTAATTGTAACACACATGTTGCAAACTTTCAAGACTCAACATATGCAAGAACATTCATATCGACCACACGGTGGCGCTATAACAGGCACATGTTTATCTCTTGATCTGTTTGACTCAGTGATGAAATTTGGCACACATGCTCAGAGATATGAGTCTAGCTAACCCACGCAATATCTTAGACACGTTTGGCCCGATTTTGGATGAATGATGCATCTTGCTATGGAGATCACACTGATTGGCCCAAGGGGGGGGGGGGTGTTGCATCATTCATGGGGATGACTTGTTTACTGTGTCCTTGTTGGATATTAATGTTCCTGATGTTTAAATGTGGAAGATTTCCCTCTTTAGGCAGAGCAGTGTAATGTCCAGTTGAACCTGTGCTAACCCTGTGTTGTCTTCATCAGGGTGTCTGAACGACAGTGTGCGTCTCAGTGTGGTTTCGGCCCCAGTGGCGGTGTTGGGGTACAGTGGCCTGAAGACCCAGAGGAGAGACCGAGGGAGGGGAGGGCACCGGAGAGGAGGCCTACATCTACTACACAGTCTGACTGAGGGGGGTAGAGGACAGACAGACAACTCCAGCAAACTGAAGACAGAAAGTAGCAGACCCAGAATAGAGGGTAGGAGGAGCCTGAGGAAGGAGGCCCCAGATCCTGAGCAGCAGCAGAAGAGCAGCAGCAGGAGGAGAGAGGAGGACCAGGGAAGGGTGGAGAGGAGGAGGAGAGGAGAGAAGGAACAGGGAATGGAGGAGAGGACAGGAGAGGAGGACCATAGAACAGAGAAAAGCTCTCCAATCAAAGCCAAAACCAGACTGGGGTCAAAGGCCAGTGAGAAACCAGCCAGTAGGGTCAGTGATATGACTGATGCTAAACCAGCCAATAGAATGAGTGAAGCTAGGGTTAGGTTAACTAGGATCAAGGTTCATCATGTGACTGAGGCTAGGGTCAGGTTAACGAGGGTTAGGGTTACTGATCATGTGACTGAAGTGAAGGGAAGGAAGGTGAGGCTCAGCGGAACATACAGCCAATCTGATCCCAGAGACACCAATGTATCCATGACAACCAAACACAATAGTTGGTTGGCCAGTGGGCCTGGTGGCAGCCATCTTAAGAACTGGGGTAAGTTCAGAATCCCGAAGAGGAGCGAGAGGCCAGAGGAGCCATCAAACCCCAACCCCCCACAGCACAGACCTCTTAACCCCAATCCCCCACAGCGCAGACCTCCTAACCCCAACCCCCCACAGCGCAGGCCACTGCATAGTGAGCCGTCGTACCCCAGGAGACGACTCCGTACAGAGAGCGATGGGTACTCCTCTAACTCTGAAACTCCACCCAGTGGGCTGGACATGAAGGCATGTCTGAAGAGATGCCACGCCCACCAGCTGAGGGGTGGGTCCTATGGCTCTGACATCATCCACCAAGGGGTTCTAGCCTCCTGATGACATCATCCTGCTGAGATGCAACACTTGAAACAAACAGCACCATGTTTATAGAAAATGAAGCTAGCCCAAGGTTGCTTTTTATAATCAAATTTACAGAACTGATATTTATTTTATCATTTGTAAGGTTGTATATATTTTCAATTCTGTTATCAATAAAAAGTGAAGATTATTTTTCAGTGAATGTATTATGACATGCTCATAGCCTCAACAAAATCACACCTGACAACTGTTTTTTGTTGAAGCATAAGCCATGTATTTAATTTGTAGTTTGGAAATCACATTATAGCGCTTGCAATGAAAGAATGGTCAAGCATTAATGATTAGTTGGAAATTTAACCTGAAACCATACAATGAGTCAGAATAATATTTCTAGAAACCCTTGAACCAACAGGGGCTGATGCTGTGGAGGTGTTGAACTAGACATTGTCAGGAAGGTTAGTGTTTAAGCAATCGCTGAAGTGTTAGATGGTGGGATCGACGTTTAAAGGTAATTTCTGATTGAGTGGACAAATGCTGCCTCCACTAACACAGGAACACTGACCTTCAGCGATACGGTTTGAATAGAACTCCATGAGCAGGGTGGGTCTGATCTAGGACCTGTCTAAGGCAAAACGGCCCAGAGCTTACGACTGAAACCACTTCCCTTGTCTGTGACGATCTTTATTATTAGTGTTTGCACTAAGACAGGATAGGATGGCTGGGCTTGGAGAAAAATATTTTGTACCATTGACGGCTGCATCATTGTTATGCAAATGACCAGTTATGTCTTAAATAAATTCACTCTTGAAACACCTCAACCTGTCCAGGAAACACATTAAGGGATCTAGAATCAGCTGTCATTAAACAATGTGTAAATGTTCCAGACTTTTCTTCAGCAGATTGTTGGACAAAAAGTTAGAGTGTACTGAACTAACTTCAATAAAGTCCTCTTTATTCCGGTATTAAAGCCACAGGTACATATAGAGGTCAGCAGCGACGTGATGGAGTTTCAGCTCTGAACAGGTGGGCATCACATTACTCAAATGAAAACAATATGCAGTACTTGCCTATAGTAAACGTAAGTCAAGACTTATCGACAGTGCCTTACGATATTACTTCAGATAAAAACAGTTTCAACCTGGTACTAACAATATTCCAGTATTTTCATTTTGGTCTTTCATATACACATATATACACACACAAACACTACTGGGGAGAGGAATGATGAGACTAATGCTGTATCTGTCTGAGGTGCCATGTTGTCTCTGCCGTCTTTGTGCTTTCTACCACAGTGCAGACGAGTTACAGACAAACAACAGGTACAAGCTGAGTGGAATCACCCAATTGGTTGAATGAGCTGTTGAGAAAATCCCTGATGAGAGAGACATACATACAGTGCTGTCAGTCATATTGAAAACATTATTATGGAGTTGGGTCATGTTCTGCTGCAGGTCAGCGTCTCCCAGTCTCTAGACCCGAACCTTCAGGCCTCTCTTGGAGCGTTTAGAGGCACCTGATCAGTCAGTCCGCTCCAGGTCAGGGGTCATCGTGCTCCTGGCAGCAGAGTTGTCCGGTGTGGAGCCAGGGCCGTAGCGCCCCCTCCTGGTGGTTCTTGCAGAATGAGTTGGGGCACAGCTGGCAGAAGGCCTCAGATGGCTTCCCACACACGTCACAGTGGTGCCACGGGCAGTCCCAGCGCCCTGAAATATAAACAACAAAAATATAAAATGCAACATGTAGTGTTGTTTCATGAGCTGAAATATATAAAATAATCCCTGAAATGTTATATTCAAAAAGCTTATTTCTCCTTTGCCAAGATAATCCATCCACCTGACAGGTGTGGCATATCATGATCATTACACTTGTGCTGGGGACAATAAAAGGTCACAAATAGTGCTGAGGAGTATTTCTGTCTGTAATAAAGCCATTTTGTGGGTAAAAACTGATTCTGATTGGCTGGGCGGACCTTTCACCCAACTGGGTAGGTCTATGCCCACCCATGGCTGCTCCCCTGCCCAGTCATGGCTGCTCCCCTGCCCAGTCATGTGAAATCTATAGATTAGAGCCCAATGAATTTATTTAAACTGACTGATTTGCTTCTATGAACTGTAACTCAGTAAAATCTTTGAAATTGTTGGATTTATATTTTTGTTCAGCATATACACTACCGCTCAAAAGTTTGGGGTCACTTAGAAATGTCCTTGTTTTTTAAATAAAAATATTTGTCTATTAAAGTAATATTGATTGATCAGAAATACAGTGTAGACATTGTTAATGTTGTAAATGACTTGTAGCTGGAAACTGCAGATTTTTAATAGAATATGTACAGAGGCACATTATCAGCAACCATCACTCCTGTTTTCCAATGGCACGTTGTGTTAGCCTTTTAAAATGATAAACTTGAATTAGCTAATTGATCATTAGAAAACCCTTTTGCAATTATGTTAGCACAGCTGAAAACTGTTATCCTGATTAAAGATGCCAGAAACAAAGAACTTTCTTCTGAAACTCGTCAGTCTATTCTTGTTCTGAGAAAGGAAGGCTATTCCATGTGAGAAATTGCCAAGAAACTGAAGATCTTGTACAACGCCTGGCTTCTACTCCCTTCACAGAACGGCACAAACTCTAACCAGAATAGAAAGAGTGGGAGGCCCCGGTGCACAACTGAGCAGGACAAGTACATTAGTGTGTCTAATTTGAGAAACAGACACCTCAAGTCCTCAACTGGCAGCTTCGCAAAACACCAGTCGTCGCGTCAACAGTGAAGAGGCGACTCCGGGATTCTGTCCTTCTAGGCAGTTGCAAAGAAAAAGCCATCTCTCAGACTGGCCTATAAAAAGAAAAGATTAAGATGGGCAAAAGAACACAGACACTGAACAGAGGAACTCTGCCTAGAAGTCCAGCATCCCGGAGTCGCCTTTTCACTGTTGACGTTGAGACTGGTGTTTTGTGGGTACTATTTAATGAAGCTTCCAGTTAAGGACTTGTGAGGCGTCTGTTTCTCAAACTAGACACTAATGTACTTGTCCTCTTGCTCATTTGTGCACCGGGGCCTCCCACTCTCTTTTCTGGTTAGAGACAGTTTGCGCTGTTCTGTGAAGGGAGTAGTACACCGCGTTTCTCATAACAAGAATAGTGACGAGTTTCAGATTAAAGTTATTTGTTTCTGGCCATTTTGAGCCTGTAATCAGACCCACAAATGCTGATGCTCCAAATACTCAAATTGTCTAAAGAAGGCCAGTTTTATTGCTTCTTTAAATCAGTACAGTTTTCAGCTGTGGTAACATAATTGCAAAAGGGTTTTCTAATGATCAATTAGCCTTTTAAAATGATACACTTGGATTAGCTAACACAACGTGCCATTGGAACACAGGACTGATAATGGGCCTCTACGCCTATGTAGATATTTAATTAAAAACAAATCTGCCGTTTCCAGCTACAATAGTCATTTACAACATCTACACTGTATTTCTGATCAATTTGTTATTTTAAATTGACAAAAAATTGATTTTTTCTTTCAGAAACAAGGACATTTCTAAGTGACCAGTATTACAATCGGAAAGTATTCAGACCTTGACACTGTTACGTTACAGCCTTATTCTGAAATGGATGAAAAAACAGTTCCTCAATCTACTACACACAATACCCCATAATGACATCACAATACCCCATAATGACATCACAATACCCCATAATGACAAAGCAAAAACAAGTAGACATTTTTTCAAATATATTAAAAATAAACTGAAATATCTATTTACAAATATTCAGACCCTTTACTCAGTACTTTGTTGAAGTACCTTTGGCAGAGATTAGAGCCTGGACTCTTGATGCTACAAGCTTGGCACACCTGTATTTGAGGAGTTTCTCCCATTCTTCTCTGCAGATGCTCTGTCAGGTTGGATGGGGAGTGTTGGTGCACAGCTATTTTCAGGTCTCTCCAGAGATGTTCGATCGGGTTCAAGTCTGGGCTCTGACTGGGCCACTCAAGTTTATTCAGAGACTTGTCCCGAAGCCACTCCTGCATTGTTTTGGCTGTGTGCTTAGGGTTGTTGTCCTGTTGGTAGGTAAACCTTCTCTCTGGAGCAGGCTTTCATCAAGAATCTCTGTACTTTGTTCCGTTCATCTTTCCTTCAAATCCTGACTAGTCTCCCAGTCCATGCTACTGAAAACCATCCCCACAGCATGATGCTACCACCACCACCACCACCATGCTTCACCGTAGGGATGGTGCCGGGTTCCCTCCAGACGTGACGCTTGGCATTCAGGCCAAAGAGTTCAATCTTGGTTTCATCAGACCAGAGAATCTTGTTTCTGATGGTCAGAGTCCTTTAGGTGTCAACACTTATTCTACAACGTAGAAAATAGTAAAAATACAGAAAAACCCTGGAATAAGTAGGTGTCCAAACTTTTGATTGGTACTGTACACAGTCCCAGCGCCCTGAAATATAATATACACATAACATTAGAATATCCATCTATCCAGAGTTAGAAGTTTGGGTCTACCGAAGGGTCTCTTGGTTCGATCCAGGCAGGAGAGGTGGAAGGCCTTGGTGCAGCTCTTCTTGTCACACAGAACCAGCTGCCCTCCGTCTCCACAGCGGAAACACTCGTCCTCAGACTCCTTCCCCTCGTTCCGCGTCCGACGCTTCTTCACTTTCTTCTTGGCTTTCTTCCCCTTGGGCTCCGCGGCCTGGAAACCGGAGGCCTGGACAGGACACAACAGTCAGAGGTCTGGACAGGACACAACAGTCAGAGGTCTGGACAGGACACAACAGTCAGAGGCCTGGACAGGACACAACAGTCAGTCAGTCAGAGGCCTGGACAGGACACAACAGTCAGTCAGTCAGAGGCCTGGACAGGACACAACAGTCAGTCAGTCAGAGGTCTGGACAGGACACAACAGTCAGTCAGTCAGAGGCCTGGACAGGACACAACAGTCAGTCAGTCAGAGGCCTGGACAGGACACAACAGCCAGTCAGTCAGAGGTCTGGACAGGAAACAACAGTCAGAGGTCTGGACAGGAAACAACAGTCAGAGGTCTGGACAGGACACAACAGTCAGTCAGTCAGAGGCCTGGACAGGACACAACAGTCAGTCAGTCAGAGGTCTGGACAGGAAACAACAGTCAGAGGTCTGGACAGGACACAACAGTCAGTCAGTCAGAGGCCTGGACAGGACACAACAGTCAGTCAGTCAGAGGCCTGGACAGGACACAACAGTCAGTCAGTCAGAGGCCTGGACAGGACACAACAGTCTGTCAGTCAGAGGCCTGGACAGGACACAACAGTCTGTCAGTCAGAGGCCTGGACAGGACACAACAGTCAGTCAGTCAGAGGCCTGGACAGGACACAACAGTCAGTCAGTCAGAGGCCTGGACAGGACACAACAGTCAGTCAGTCAGTCAGTCAGAGGCCTGGACAGGACACAACAGTCAGTCAGTCAGAGGCCTGGACAGGACACAACAGTTAGTCAGTCAGAGGCCTGGACAGGACACAACAGTCTGTCAGTCAGAGGCCTGGACAGGACACAACAGTCTGTCAGTCAGAGGTCTGGACAGGACACAACAGTCAGAGGTCTGGACAGGAAACAACAGTCAGAGGTCTGGACAGGACACAACAGTCTGTCAGTCAGAGGCCTGGACAGGACACAACAGTCTGTCAGTCAGAGGCCTGGACAGGACACAACAGTCTGTCAGTCAGAGGCCTGGACAGGACACAACAGTCTGTCAGTCAGAGGCCTGGACAGGACACAACAGTCAGTCAGTCAGAGGCCTGGACAGGACACAACAGTCAGTCAGTCAGAGGCCTGGACAGGACACAACAGTCAGTCAGTCAGTCAGTCAGAGGCCTGGACAGGACACAACAGTCAGTCAGTCAGAGGCCTGGACAGGACACAACAGTTAGTCAGTCAGAGGCCTGGACAGGACACAACAGTCTGTCAGTCAGAGGCCTGGACAGGACACAACAGTCTGTCAGTCAGAGGTCTGGACAGGACACAACAGTCAGAGGTCTGGACAGGAAACAACAGTCAGAGGTCTGGACAGGACACAACAGTCTGTCAGTCAGAGGCCTGGACAGGACACAACAGTCTGTCAGTCAGAGGTCTGGACAGGACACAACAGTCAGAGGTCTGGACAGGAAACAACAGTCAGAGGTCTGGACAGGACACAACAGTCTGTCAGTCAGAGGCCTGGACAGGACACAACAGTCAGTCAGTCAGAGGCCTGGACAGGACACAACAGTCTGTCAGTCAGAGGCCTGGACAGGACACAACAGTCTGTCAGTCAGAGGTCTGGACAGGACACAACAGTCAGAGGTCTGGACAGGAAACAACAGTCAGAGGTCTGGACAGGACACAACAGTCTGTCAGTCAGAGGCCTGGACAGGACACAACAGTCTGTCAGTCAGAGGTCTGGACAGGACACAACAGTCAGAGGTCTGGACAGGACACAACAGTCAGAGGTCTGGACAACAGTCAGAGGTATGTTAGATGAACCTCAAGAGTTCCATCTGTTCCACAGGGTCATCTTTCAGACTTAAAGGTATTATAAAGTATGGATGTTCAAAATCTACTCGTCTTTTCTGTATGTACCAAGAGAAGCCAACTCACCTTGGGCCGGTCTCCAAGGAAACCACTACAGTTGGGAGCCCCACAGCGACACACAGTCTTCTCGTTACCAAGGCAATCCAGGTTGTAGTTGAAGGTGAGCTCTGTCCCTGTATACCACAACACAATAGAATATTACTACAACTAACCCTGACATTGTGTCAATAAACCAAACCAACAAGACAACAGCATTAGACGTCTCTAACCACACAAGTCATTGAGTAAAGTATATTACAATAATGACCTAACCAAGGAGATGGTTGATTCTCACCAGCAGGGATGTCACAGACAGCGAAGAGCCCAACCCTGGTATCTCCGTTCACCGTCCATTTCTGCGTCTCACAGTTGGGCTGGCAGCTGTGGTTCATGAAGCGGGAGTAGTTCCCTTTAGGGCCGGCGTCTATAATCCGATCCTGGAAACACAGGTCAGGCTGGTGAAGAGGTATGCAGTAAAATATGAAGATTGATACAGCTGTAGATGTGTAGTATTGAAGTAGAGCTACAGATGTGTAGTATTGAAGTAGAGCTAGAGGTGTGTAGTATTGAAGTAGAGCTACAGATGTGTAGTATTGAAGTAGAGCTACAGATGTGTAGTATTGAAGTAGAGCTACAGATGTGTAGTATTGAAGTAGAGCTACAGATGTGTAGTATTGAAGTAGAGCTACAGATGTGTAGTATTAAAGTAGAGCTACAGCTACAGATGTGTATTATTGAAGTAGAGCTACAGATGTGTAGTATTAAAGCAAAGCTACAGCTACAGATGTGTAGTATTAAAGTAGAGCTACAGCTATAGATGTGTAGTATTGAAGTAGAGCTACAGATGTGTAGTATTAAAGTAGAGCTACAGCTACAGATGTGTAGTATTGAAGTAGAAATACAGATGTGTAGTATTGAAGTAGAGCTACAGATGTCTAGTATTAAAGTAGAGCTATAGCTACAGATGTGTATTATTGAAGTAGAGCTACAGATGCGTAGTATTGAAGTAGAGCTACAGATGCGTAGTATTGAAGTAGAGCTACAGATGTGTAGTATTAAAGTAGAGCTACAGATGTCTAGTATTAAAGTAGAGCTACAGCTACAGATGTGTATTATTGAAGTAGAGCTACAGATGTGTAGTATTGAAGTAGAGCTACAGATGTGTAGTATTAAAGTAGAGCTACAGCTACAGATGTGTAGTATTAAAGTAGAGCTACAGCTACAGATGTGTTGTATTGAAGTAGAGCTACAGCTACAGATGTGTAGTATTGAAGTAGAGCTATAGCTACAGATGTGTAGTATTGAAGTAGAGCTACAGCTATAGATGTGTAGTATTGAAGTAGAGCTACATATGTGTAGTATCGAAGTAGAGCTACAGATGTGTAGTATTGAAGTAGAGCTACAGATGTCTAGTATTAAAGTAGAGCTACAGCTATAGATGTGTAGTATTGAAGTAGAGCTACAGCTATCGATGTGTAGTATTGAAGTAGAGCTACAGCTATAGATGTGTAGTATTGAAGTAGAGCTACAGATGTGTATTGAAGTAGAGCTAAAGCTACAGATGTGTAGTATTAAAGTAGAGCTACAGCAACATATGTGTAGTATTGAAGTAGAGCTACATATGTCTAGTATTGAAGTAGAGCTACAGCTACAGATGTGTAGTATTGAAGTAGAGCTACAGATGTGTAGTATTGAAGTAGAGCTACAGTTACAGATGTGTAGTATTGAAGTAGAGGAACAGATGTGTAGTATTGAAGTAGAGCTACAGCTACAGATGTGTAGTATTGAAGTAGAGCTACCGATGTGTAGTATTAAATTAGAGCTACAGCTACAGATGTGTAGTATTAAATTAGAGCTACAGCTACAGATGTGTTGTATTGAAGTAGAGCTACAGCTATGTGTAGTATTGAAGTAGAGCTACAGCTATGTGTAGTATTGAAGTAGAGCTACAGCTATAGATGTGTAGTATTGAAGTAGAGCTACAGCTATAGATGTGTAGTATTGAAGTAGAGCTACAGCAACATATGTGTAGTATTGAAGTAGAGCTACAGATGTCTAGTATTAAAGTAGACCTACAGCTACAGATGTGTAGTATTGAAGTATAGCTACAGCAACAGATGTGTAGTATTGAAGTAGAGCTACAGTTACAGATGTGTAGTATTGAAGTAGAGGCACAGATGTGTAGTATTGAAGTAGAGCTACAACTATAGATGTGTAGTATTGAAGTAGAGCTACAGATGTGTAGTATTGAAGTAGAGCTACAGCTATAGATGTGTAGTATTGAAGTAGAGCTACAGATGTGTAGTATTGAAGTAGAGCTACAGATGTGTAGTATTAAAGTAGAGCTACAGCTACAGGTGTGTAGTATTGAAGTAGAGCTACAGCTACAGATGTGTTGTATTGAAGTAGAGCTACAGCTATAGATGTGTAGTATTGAAGTAGAGCTACAGCTACAGATGCATAGTATTGAAATAGAGCTACAGTTACAGATGTGTAGTATTGAAGTACAGGAACATATGTGTAGTATTGAAGTAGAGCTACAGATATGTAGTATTAAAGTAGAGCTACAGCTACAGATGTGTAGTATTAAAGTAGAGCTACAGCTACAGATGTTGTATTGAAGTAGAGCTACAGCTATAGATGTGTAGTATTGAAGTAGAGCTACAGATGTGTAGTATTAAAGTAGAGCTACATCTACAGATGTGTAGTATTGAAGTAGAGCTACAGATGTGTAGTATTGAAGTAGAAATACAGATGTGTAGTATTGAAGTAGAGCTACAGCTGCAGATGTGTATTATTGAAGTAGAGCTACAGATGTGTAGTATTGAAGTAGAGCTACAGATGTGTAGTAAAGTAGAGCTACAGATGTGTAGTATTGAAGTAGAAATACAGATGTGTAGTATTGAAGTAGAGCTACAGATGTCTAGTATTGAAGTAGAGCTACAGCTACAGATGTGTATTATTGAAGTAGAGCTACAGATGTGTAGTATTGAAGTAGAGCTACAGATGTGTAGTATTAAAGTAGAGCTACAGATGTGTAGTATTGAAGTAGAAATACAGATGTGTAGTATTGAAGTAGAACTACAGATGTCTAGTATTAAAGTAGAGCTACAGCTACAGATGTGTATTATTGAAGTAGAGCTACAGATGTGTAGTATTGAAGTAGAGCTACAGATGTGTAGTATTAAAGTAGAGCTACAGATTTCTAGTATTAAAGTAGAGCTACAGCTACAGATGTGTATTATTGAAGTAGAGCTACAGATGTGTAGTATTAAAGTAGAGCTACAGCTACAGATGTGTAGTATTAAAGTAGAGCTACAGCTACAGATGTGTTGTATTGAAGTAGAGCTACAGCTATAGATGTGTAGTATTGAAGTAGAGCTACAGCTACAGATGTGTAGTATTGAAGTAGAGCTACAGCTATAGATGTGTAGTATTGAAGTAGAGCTACATATGTGTAGTATCAAAGTAGAGCTACAGATGTGTAGTATTGAAGTAGAGCTACAGATGTCTAGTATTAAAGTAGAGCTACAGCTATAGATGTGTAGTATTAAAGTAGAGCTACAGCAACATATGTGTAGAGCTACAGAGTAGAGTAGAGTAGAGCTACAGATGTCTAGTATTAAAGTAGACCTACAGCTACAGATGTGTAGTATTGAAGTATAGCTACAGCAACAGATGTGTAGTATTGAAGTAGAGCTACAGTTACAGATGTGTAGTATTGAAGTAGAGGCACAGATGTGTAGTATTGAAGTAGAGCTACAACTATAGATGTGTAGTATTGAAGTAGAGCTACAGATGTGTAGTATTAAAGTAGAGCTACAGCTACAGATGTGTAGTATTGAAGTAGAAATACAGATGTGTAGTATTGAAGTAGAGCTACAGATGTCTAGTATTAAAGTAGAGCTATAGCTACAGATGTGTATTATTGAAGTAGAGCTACAGATGCGTAGTATTGAAGTAGAGCTACAGATGCGTAGTATTGAAGTAGAGCTACAGATGTGTAGTATTAAAGTAGAGCTACAGATGTCTAGTATTAAAGTAGAGCTACAGCTACAGATGTGTATTATTGAAGTAGAGCTACAGATGTGTAGTATTGAAGTAGAGCTACAGATGTGTAGTATTAAAGTAGAGCTACAGCTACAGATGTGTAGTATTAAAGTAGAGCTACAGCTACAGATGTGTTGTATTGAAGTAGAGCTACAGCTACAGATGTGTAGTATTGAAGTAGAGCTATAGCTACAGATGTGTAGTATTGAAGTAGAGCTACAGCTATAGATGTGTAGTATTGAAGTAGAGCTACATATGTGTAGTATCGAAGTAGAGCTACAGATGTGTAGTATTGAAGTAGAGCTACAGATGTCTAGTATTAAAGTAGAGCTACAGCTATAGATGTGTAGTATTGAAGTAGAGCTACAGCTATCGATGTGTAGTATTGAAGTAGAGCTACAGCTATAGATGTGTAGTATTGAAGTAGAGCTACAGATGTGTATTGAAGTAGAGCTAAAGCTACAGATGTGTAGTATTAAAGTAGAGCTACAGCAACATATGTGTAGTATTGAAGTAGAGCTACATATGTCTAGTATTGAAGTAGAGCTACAGCTACAGATGTGTAGTATTGAAGTAGAGCTACAGATGTGTAGTATTGAAGTAGAGCTACAGTTACAGATGTGTAGTATTGAAGTAGAGGAACAGATGTGTAGTATTGAAGTAGAGCTACAGCTACAGATGTGTAGTATTGAAGTAGAGCTACCGATGTGTAGTATTAAATTAGAGCTACAGCTACAGATGTGTAGTATTAAATTAGAGCTACAGCTACAGATGTGTTGTATTGAAGTAGAGCTACAGCTATGTGTAGTATTGAAGTAGAGCTACAGCTATGTGTAGTATTGAAGTAGAGCTACAGCTATAGATGTGTAGTATTGAAGTAGAGCTACAGCTATAGATGTGTAGTATTGAAGTAGAGCTACAGCAACATATGTGTAGTATTGAAGTAGAGCTACAGATGTCTAGTATTAAAGTAGACCTACAGCTACAGATGTGTAGTATTGAAGTATAGCTACAGCAACAGATGTGTAGTATTGAAGTAGAGCTACAGTTACAGATGTGTAGTATTGAAGTAGAGGCACAGATGTGTAGTATTGAAGTAGAGCTACAACTATAGATGTGTAGTATTGAAGTAGAGCTACAGATGTGTAGTATTGAAGTAGAGCTACAGCTATAGATGTGTAGTATTGAAGTAGAGCTACAGATGTGTAGTATTGAAGTAGAGCTACAGATGTGTAGTATTAAAGTAGAGCTACAGCTACAGGTGTGTAGTATTGAAGTAGAGCTACAGCTACAGATGTGTTGTATTGAAGTAGAGCTACAGCTATAGATGTGTAGTATTGAAGTAGAGCTACAGCTACAGATGCATAGTATTGAAATAGAGCTACAGTTACAGATGTGTAGTATTGAAGTAGAGCTACAGATATGTAGTATTAAAGTAGAGCTACAGCTACAGATGTGTAGTATTAAAGTAGAGCTACAGTTACAGATGTGTAGTATTGAAGTAGAGCTACAGATATGTAGTATTAAAGTAGAGCTACAGCTACAGATGTGTAGTATTAAAGTAGAGCTACAGCTACAGATGTTGTATTGAAGTAGAGCTACAGCTATAGATGTGTAGTATTGAAGTAGAGCTACAGATGTGTAGTATTAAAGTAGAGCTACATCTACAGATGTGTAGTATTGAAGTAGAGCTACAGATGTGTAGTATTGAAGTAGAAATACAGATGTGTAGTATTGAAGTAGAGCTACAGCTGCAGATGTGTATTATTGAAGTAGAGCTACAGATGTGTAGTATTGAAGTAGAGCTACAGATGTGTAGTAAAGTAGAGCTACAGATGTGTAGTATTGAAGTAGAAATACAGATGTGTAGTATTGAAGTAGAGCTACAGATGTCTAGTATTGAAGTAGAGCTACAGCTACAGATGTGTATTATTGAAGTAGAGCTACAGATGTGTAGTATTGAAGTAGAGCTACAGATGTGTAGTATTAAAGTAGAGCTACAGATGTGTAGTATTGAAGTAGAAATACAGATGTGTAGTATTGAAGTAGAACTACAGATGTCTAGTATTAAAGTAGAGCTACAGCTACAGATGTGTATTATTGAAGTAGAGCTACAGATGTGTAGTATTGAAGTAGAGCTACAGATGTGTAGTATTAAAGTAGAGCTACAGATTTCTAGTATTAAAGTAGAGCTACAGCTACAGATGTGTATTATTGAAGTAGAGCTACAGATGTGTAGTATTAAAGTAGAGCTACAGCTACAGATGTGTAGTATTAAAGTAGAGCTACAGCTACAGATGTGTTGTATTGAAGTAGAGCTACAGCTATAGATGTGTAGTATTGAAGTAGAGCTACAGCTACAGATGTGTAGTATTGAAGTAGAGCTACAGCTATAGATGTGTAGTATTGAAGTAGAGCTACATATGTGTAGTATCAAAGTAGAGCTACAGATGTGTAGTATTGAAGTAGAGCTACAGATGTCTAGTATTAAAGTAGAGCTACAGCTATAGATGTGTAGTATTAAAGTAGAGCTACAGCAACATATGTGTAGTATTGAAGTAGAGCTACATGTGTCGTATTGAAGTAGAGCTACAGATGTCTAGTCTTGAAGTAGAGCTACAGCTACAGATGTGTAGTATTGAAGTAGAGCTACAGTTACAGATGTGTAGTATTGAAGTAGAGGAACAGATGTGTAGTATTGAAGCAGAGCTACAGCTACAGATGTGTAGTATTGAAGTAGAGCTACAGATGTGTAGTATTAAATTAGAGCTACAGCTACAGATGTGTAGTATTAAATTAGAGCTACAGCTACAGATGTGTTGTATTGAAGTAGAGCTACAGCTATGTGTAGTATTGAAGTAGAGCTACAGCTACAGATGTGTAGTATTGAAGTAGAGCTACAGCTATAGATGTGTAGTATTGAAGTAGAGCTACAGCAACATATGTGTAGTATTGAAGTAGAGCTACAGATGTGTAGTATTGAAGTAGAGCTACAGATGTCTAGTATTAAAGTAGACCTACAGCTACAGATGTGTAGTATTGAAGTATAGCTACAGCAACAGATGTGTAGTATTGAAGTAGAGCTACAGATACAGATGTGTAGTATTGAAGTAGAGCTACAGATGTGTAGTATTGAAGTAGAGCTACAGATGTGTAGTATTAAAGTAGAGCTACAGATTTCTAGTATTAAAGTAGAGCTACAGCTACAGATGTGTATTATTGAAGTAGAGCTACAGATGTGTAGTATTAAAGTAGAGCTACAGCTACAGATGTGTAGTATTAAAGTAGAGCTACAGCTACAGATGTGTTGTATTGAAGTAGAGCTACAGCTATAGATGTGTAGTATTGAAGTAGAGCTACAGCTACAGATGTGTAGTATTGAAGTAGAGCTACAGCTATAGATGTGTAGTATTGAAGTAGAGCTACATATGTGTAGTATCAAAGTAGAGCTACAGATGTGTAGTATTGAAGTAGAGCTACAGATGTCTAGTATTAAAGTAGAGCTACAGCTATAGATGTGTAGTATTAAAGTAGAGCTACAGCAACATATGTGTAGTATTGAAGTAGAGCTACATATGTGTCGTATTGAAGTAGAGCTACAGATGTCTAGTCTTGAAGTAGAGCTACAGCTACAGATGTGTAGTATTGAAGTAGAGCTACAGTTACAGATGTGTAGTATTGAAGTAGAGGAACAGATGTGTAGTATTGAAGTAGAGCTACAGCTACAGATGTGTAGTATTGAAGTAGAGCTACAGATGTGTAGTATTAAATTAGAGCTACAGCTACAGATGTGTAGTATTAAATTAGAGCTACAGCTACAGATGTGTTGTATTGAAGTAGAGCTACAGCTATGTGTAGTATTGAAGTAGAGCTACAGCTACAGATGTGTAGTATTGAAGTAGAGCTACAGCTATAGATGTGTAGTATTGAAGTAGAGCTACAGCTATAGATGTGTAGTATTGAAGTAGAGCTACAGCAACATATGTGTAGTATTGAAGTAGAGCTACAGATGTGTAGTATTGAAGTAGAGCTACAGATGTCTAGTATTAAAGTAGACCTACAGCTACAGATGTGTAGTATTGAAGTATAGCTACAGCAACAGATGTGTAGTATTGAAGTAGAGCTACAGTTACAGATGTGTAGTATTGAAGTAGAGGAACAGATGTGTAGTATTGAAGTAGAGCTACACCTATAGATGTGTAGTATTGAAGTAGAGCTACAGATGTGTAGTACTGAAGTAGAGCTACAGCTATAAATGTGTAGTATTGAAGTAGAGCTACAGCTACAGATGTGTAGTAT
The DNA here is from genome assembly GCF_045791955.1 of Oncorhynchus clarkii lewisi. Classification (NCBI taxonomy): domain Eukaryota; kingdom Metazoa; phylum Chordata; class Actinopteri; order Salmoniformes; family Salmonidae; genus Oncorhynchus; species Oncorhynchus clarkii. The sequence goes on from NC_092165.1 coordinate 65,133,296, forward strand.
TGAAGTAGAGCTACAGCTATAGATGTGTAGTATTGAAGTAGAGCTACAGATGTGTAGTATTGAAGTAGAGCTACAGCTATAGATGTGTAGTATTGAAGTAGAGCTACAGCTACAGATGTGTAGTATTGAAGTAGAGCTACAGATGTGTAGTATTAAAGTAGAGCTACAGTGTAGTATTGAATTAGAGTTAAAGCTACAGATGTGTGGTATTGAAGTAGAGCTACAGCTATAGATGTGTAGTATTGGAGTAGAGCTACAGATGTGTAGTATTGAAGTAGAGCTACAGTTACAGATGTGTAGTATTAAAGTAGAGCTACAGATGTGTAGTATTGAAGTATAGCTACAGATGTGTAGTATTGAAGTATAGCTACAGATGTGTAGTATTAAAGTAGAGCTACAGCTACAGATGTGTAGTATTGAAGTAGAGCTACAGCTACAGATGTGTAGTATTGAAGTAGAGCTACAGATATAGATGTGTAGTATTGAAGTAGAGCTACAGCTACAGATGTGTTGTATTGAAGTAGAGCTACAGCTATGTGTAGTATTGAAGTAGAGCTACAGCTACAGATGTGTAGTATTGAAGTAGAGCTACAGCTATAGATGTGTAGTATTGAAGTAGAGCTACAGCTATAGATGTGTAGTATTGAAGTAGAGCTACAGCAACATATGTGTAGTATTGAAGTAGAGCTACAGATGTGTAGTATTGAAGTAGAGCTACAGATGTCTAGTATTAAAGTAGACCTACAGCTACAGATGTGTAGTATTGAAGTATAGCTACAGCAACAGATGTGTAGTATTGAAGTAGAGCTACAGTTACAGATGTGTAGTATTGAAGTAGAGGAACAGATGTGTAGTATTGAAGTAGAGCTACACCTATAGATGTGTAGTATTGAAGTAGAGCTACAGATGTGTAGTACTGAAGTAGAGCTACAGCTATAAATGTGTAGTATTGAAGTAGAGCTACAGCTACAGATGTGTAGTATTGAAGTAGAGCTACAGCTATAGATGTGTAGTATTGAAGTAGAGCTACAGATGTGTAGTATTGAAGTAGAGCTACAGCTATAGATGTGTAGTATTGAAGTAGAGCTACAGCTACAGATGTGTAGTATTGAAGTAGAGCTACAGATGTGTAGTATTAAAGTAGAGCTACAGTGTAGTATTGAATTAGAGTTAAAGCTACAGATGTGTGGTATTGAAGTAGAGCTACAGCTATAGATGTGTAGTATTGGAGTAGAGCTACAGATGTGTAGTATTGAAGTAGAGCTACAGCTGCAGATGTGTATTATTGAAGTAGAGCTACAGATGTGTAGTATTGAAGTAGAGCTACAGATGTGTAGTATTAAAGTAGAGCTACAGATGTGTAGTATTGAAGTAGAAATACAGATGTGTAGTATTGAAGTAGAGCTACAGATGTCTAGTATTGAAGTAGAGCTACAGCTACAGATGTGTATTATTGAAGTAGAGCTACAGATGTGTAGTATTGAAGTAGAGCTACAGATGTGTAGTATTAAAGTAGAGCTACAGATGTGTAGTATTGAAGTAGAAATACAGATGTGTAGTATTGAAGTAGAACTACAGATGTCTAGTATTAAAGTAGAGCTACAGCTACAGATGTGTATTATTGAAGTAGAGCTACAGATGTGTAGTATTGAAGTAGAGCTACAGATGTGTAGTATTAAAGTAGAGCTACAGATTTCTAGTATTAAAGTAGAGCTACAGCTACAGATGTGTATTATTGAAGTAGAGCTACAGATGTGTAGTATTAAAGTAGAGCTACAGCTACAGATGTGTAGTATTAAAGTAGAGCTACAGCTACAGATGTGTTGTATTGAAGTAGAGCTACAGCTATAGATGTGTAGTATTGAAGTAGAGCTACAGCTACAGATGTGTAGTATTGAAGTAGAGCTACAGCTATAGATGTGTAGTATTGAAGTAGAGCTACATATGTGTAGTATCAAAGTAGAGCTACAGATGTGTAGTATTGAAGTAGAGCTACAGATGTCTAGTATTAAAGTAGAGCTACAGCTATAGATGTGTAGTATTAAAGTAGAGCTACAGCAACATATGTGTAGTATTGAAGTAGAGCTACATGTGTCGTATTGAAGTAGAGCTACAGATGTCTAGTCTTGAAGTAGAGCTACAGCTACAGATGTGTAGTATTGAAGTAGAGCTACAGTTACAGATGTGTAGTATTGAAGTAGAGGAACAGATGTGTAGTATTGAAGTAGAGCTACAGCTACAGATGTGTAGTATTGAAGTAGAGCTACAGATGTGTAGTATTAAATTAGAGCTACAGCTACAGATGTGTAGTATTAAATTAGAGCTACAGCTACAGATGTGTTGTATTGAAGTAGAGCTACAGTTACAGATGTGTAGTATTGAAGTAGAGGAACAGATGTGTAGTATTGAAGTAGAGCTACAACTATAGATGTGTAGTATTGAAGTAGAGCTACAGATGTGTAGTATTGAAGTAGAGCTACAGCTATAGATGTGTAGTATTGAAGTAGAGCTACAGATGTGTAGTATTGAAGTAGAGCTACAGATGTGTAGTATTAAAGTAGAGCTACAGCTACAGGTGTGTAGTATTGAAGTAGAGCTACAGCTACAGATGTGTTGTATTGAAGTAGAGCTACAGCTATAGATGTGTAGTATTGAAGTAGAGCTACAGCTACAGATGCATAGTATTGAAATAGAGCTACAGTTACAGATGTGTAGTATTGAAGTACAGGAACATATGTGTAGTATTGAAGTAGAGCTACAGATATGTAGTATTAAAGTAGAGCTACAGCTACAGATGTGTAGTATTAAAGTAGAGCTACAGCTACAGATGTTGTATTGAAGTAGAGCTACAGCTATAGATGTGTAGTATTGAAGTAGAGCTACAGATGTGTAGTATTAAAGTAGAGCTACATCTACAGATGTGTAGTATTGAAGTAGAGCTACAGATGTGTAGTATTGAAGTAGAAATACAGATGTGTAGTATTGAAGTAGAGCTACAGCTGCAGATGTGTATTATTGAAGTAGAGCTACAGATGTGTAGTATTGAAGTAGAGCTACAGATGTGTAGTATTAAAGTAGAGCTACAGATGTGTAGTATTGAAGTAGAAATACAGATGTGTAGTATTGAAGTAGAGCTACAGATGTCTAGTATTGAAGTAGAGCTACAGCTACAGATGTGTATTATTGAAGTAGAGCTACAGATGTGTAGTATTGAAGTAGAGCTACAGATGTGTAGTATTAAAGTAGAGCTACAGATGTGTAGTATTGAAGTAGAAATACAGATGTGTAGTATTGAAGTAGAACTACAGATGTCTAGTATTAAAGTAGAGCTACAGCTACAGATGTGTATTATTGAAGTAGAGCTACAGATGTGTAGTATTGAAGTAGAGCTACAGATGTGTAGTATTAAAGTAGAGCTACAGATTTCTAGTATTAAAGTAGAGCTACAGCTACAGATGTGTATTATTGAAGTAGAGCTACAGATGTGTAGTATTAAAGTAGAGCTACAGCTACAGATGTGTAGTATTAAAGTAGAGCTACAGCTACAGATGTGTTGTATTGAAGTAGAGCTACAGCTATAGATGTGTAGTATTGAAGTAGAGCTACAGCTACAGATGTGTAGTATTGAAGTAGAGCTACAGCTATAGATGTGTAGTATTGAAGTAGAGCTACATATGTGTAGTATCAAAGTAGAGCTACAGATGTGTAGTATTGAAGTAGAGCTACAGATGTCTAGTATTAAAGTAGAGCTACAGCTATAGATGTGTAGTATTAAAGTAGAGCTACAGCAACATATGTGTAGTATTGAAGTAGAGCTACATGTGTCGTATTGAAGTAGAGCTACAGATGTCTAGTATTGAAGTAGAGCTACAGCTACAGATGTGTATTATTGAAGTAGAGCTACAGATGTGTAGTATTGAAGTAGAGCTACAGATGTGTAGTATTAAAGTAGAGCTACAGATGTGTAGTATTGAAGTAGAAATACAGATGTGTAGTATTGAAGTAGAACTACAGATGTCTAGTATTAAAGTAGAGCTACAGCTACAGATGTGTATTATTGAAGTAGAGCTACAGATGTGTAGTATTGAAGTAGAGCTACAGATGTGTAGTATTAAAGTAGAGCTACAGATTTCTAGTATTAAAGTAGAGCTACAGCTACAGATGTGTATTATTGAAGTAGAGCTACAGATGTGTAGTATTAAAGTAGAGCTACAGCTACAGATGTGTAGTATTAAAGTAGAGCTACAGCTACAGATGTGTTGTATTGAAGTAGAGCTACAGCTATAGATGTGTAGTATTGAAGTAGAGCTACAGCTACAGATGTGTAGTATTGAAGTAGAGCTACAGCTATAGATGTGTAGTATTGAAGTAGAGCTACATATGTGTAGTATCAAAGTAGAGCTACAGATGTGTAGTATTGAAGTAGAGCTACAGATGTCTAGTATTAAAGTAGAGCTACAGCTATAGATGTGTAGTATTAAAGTAGAGCTACAGCAACATATGTGTAGTATTGAAGTAGAGCTACATGTGTCGTATTGAAGTAGAGCTACAGATGTCTAGTCTTGAAGTAGAGCTACAGCTACAGATGTGTAGTATTGAAGTAGAGCTACAGTTACAGATGTGTAGTATTGAAGTAGAGGAACAGATGTGTAGTATTGAAGTAGAGCTACAGCTACAGATGTGTAGTATTGAAGTAGAGCTACAGATGTGTAGTATTAAATTAGAGCTACAGCTACAGATGTGTAGTATTAAATTAGAGCTACAGCTACAGATGTGTTGTATTGAAGTAGAGCTACAGTTACAGATGTGTAGTATTGAAGTAGAGGAACAGATGTGTAGTATTGAAGTAGAGCTACAACTATAGATGTGTAGTATTGAAGTAGAGCTACAGATGTGTAGTATTGAAGTAGAGCTACAGCTATAGATGTGTAGTATTGAAGTAGAGCTACAGATGTGTAGTATTGAAGTAGAGCTACAGATGTGTAGTATTAAAGTAGAGCTACAGCTACAGGTGTGTAGTATTGAAGTAGAGCTACAGCTACAGATGTGTTGTATTGAAGTAGAGCTACAGCTATAGATGTGTAGTATTGAAGTAGAGCTACAGCTACAGATGCATAGTATTGAAATAGAGCTACAGTTACAGATGTGTAGTATTGAAGTACAGGAACATATGTGTAGTATTGAAGTAGAGCTACAGATATGTAGTATTAAAGTAGAGCTACAGCTACAGATGTGTAGTATTAAAGTAGAGCTACAGCTACAGATGTTGTATTGAAGTAGAGCTACAGCTATAGATGTGTAGTATTGAAGTAGAGCTACAGATGTGTAGTATTAAAGTAGAGCTACATCTACAGATGTGTAGTATTGAAGTAGAGCTACAGATGTGTAGTATTGAAGTAGAAATACAGATGTGTAGTATTGAAGTAGAGCTACAGCTGCAGATGTGTATTATTGAAGTAGAGCTACAGATGTGTAGTATTGAAGTAGAGCTACAGATGTGTAGTATTAAAGTAGAGCTACAGATGTGTAGTATTGAAGTAGAAATACAGATGTGTAGTATTGAAGTAGAGCTACAGATGTCTAGTATTGAAGTAGAGCTACAGCTACAGATGTGTATTATTGAAGTAGAGCTACAGATGTGTAGTATTGAAGTAGAGCTACAGATGTGTAGTATTAAAGTAGAGCTACAGATGTGTAGTATTGAAGTAGAAATACAGATGTGTAGTATTGAAGTAGAACTACAGATGTCTAGTATTAAAGTAGAGCTACAGCTACAGATGTGTATTATTGAAGTAGAGCTACAGATGTGTAGTATTGAAGTAGAGCTACAGATGTGTAGTATTAAAGTAGAGCTACAGATGTGTAGTATTAAAGTAGAGCTACAGCTACAGATGTGTAGTATTAAAGTAGAGCTACAGCTACAGATGTGTATTATTGAAGTAGAGCTACAGATGTGTAGTATTAAAGTAGAGCTACAGCTACAGATGTGTAGTATTAAAGTAGAGCTACAGCTACAGATGTGTTGTATTGAAGTAGAGCTACAGCTATAGATGTGTAGTATTGAAGTAGAGCTACAGCTACAGATGTGTAGTATTGAAGTAGAGCTACAGCTATAGATGTGTAGTATTGAAGTAGAGCTACATATGTGTAGTATCAAAGTAGAGCTACAGATGTGTAGTATTGAAGTAGAGCTACAGATGTCTAGTATTAAAGTAGAGCTACAGCTATAGATGTGTAGTATTAAAGTAGAGCTACAGCAACATATGTGTAGTATTGAAGTAGAGCTACATGTGTCGTATTGAAGTAGAGCTACAGATGTCTAGTCTTGAAGTAGAGCTACAGCTACAGATGTGTAGTATTGAAGTAGAGCTACAGTTACAGATGTGTAGTATTGAAGTAGAGGAACAGATGTGTAGTATTGAAGTAGAGCTACAGCTACAGATGTGTAGTATTGAAGTAGAGCTACAGATGTGTAGTATTAAATTAGAGCTACAGCTACAGATGTGTAGTATTAAATTAGAGCTACAGCTACAGATGTGTTGTATTGAAGTAGAGCTACAGCTATGTGTAGTATTGAAGTAGAGCTACAGCTACAGATGTGTAGTATTGAAGTAGAGCTACAGCTATAGATGTGTAGTATTGAAGTAGAGCTACAGCAACATATGTGTAGTATTGAAGTAGAGCTACAGATGTGTAGTATTGAAGTAGAGCTACAGATGTCTAGTATTAAAGTAGACCTACAGCTACAGATGTGTAGTATTGAAGTATAGCTACAGCAACAGATGTGTAGTATTGAAGTAGAGCTACAGATACAGATGTGTAGTATTGAAGTAGAGCTACAGATGTGTAGTATTGAAGTAGAGCTACAGATGTGTAGTATTAAAGTAGAGCTACAGATTTCTAGTATTAAAGTAGAGCTACAGCTACAGATGTGTATTATTGAAGTAGAGCTACAGATGTGTAGTATTAAAGTAGAGCTACAGCTACAGATGTGTAGTATTAAAGTAGAGCTACAGCTACAGATGTGTTGTATTGAAGTAGAGCTACAGCTATAGATGTGTAGTATTGAAGTAGAGCTACAGCTACAGATGTGTAGTATTGAAGTAGAGCTACAGCTATAGATGTGTAGTATTGAAGTAGAGCTACATATGTGTAGTATCAAAGTAGAGCTACAGATGTGTAGTATTGAAGTAGAGCTACAGATGTCTAGTATTAAAGTAGAGCTACAGCTATAGATGTGTAGTATTAAAGTAGAGCTACAGCAACATATGTGTAGTATTGAAGTAGAGCTACATATGTGTCGTATTGAAGTAGAGCTACAGATGTCTAGTCTTGAAGTAGAGCTACAGCTACAGATGTGTAGTATTGAAGTAGAGCTACAGTTACAGATGTGTAGTATTGAAGTAGAGGAACAGATGTGTAGTATTGAAGTAGAGCTACAGCTACAGATGTGTAGTATTGAAGTAGAGCTACAGATGTGTAGTATTAAATTAGAGCTACAGCTACAGATGTGTAGTATTAAATTAGAGCTACAGCTGCAGATGTGTTGTATTGAAGTAGAGCTACAGCTATGTGTAGTATTGAAGTAGAGCTACAGCTACAGATGTGTAGTATTGAAGTAGAGCTACAGCTATAGATGTGTAGTATTGAAGTAGAGCTACAGCAACATATGTGTAGTATTGAAGTAGAGCTACAGATGTGTAGTATTGAAGTAGAGCTACAGATGTCTAGTATTAAAGTAGACCTACAGCTACAGATGTGTAGTATTGAAGTATAGCTACAGCAACAGATGTGTAGTATTGAAGTAGAGCTACAGTTACAGATGTGTAGTATTGAAGTAGAGGAACAGATGTGTAGTATTGAAGTAGAGCTACACCTATAGATGTGTAGTATTGAAGTAGAGCTACAGATGTGTAGTACTGAAGTAGAGCTACAGCTATAAATGTGTAGTATTGAAGTAGAGCTACAGCTACAGATGTGTAGTATTGAAGTAGAGCTACAGCTATAGATGTGTAGTATTGAAGTAGAGCTACAGATGTGTAGTATTGAAGTAGAGCTACAGCTATAGATGTGTAGTATTGAAGTAGAGCTACAGCTACAGATGTGTAGTATTGAAGTAGAGCTACAGATGTGTAGTATTAAAGTAGAGCTACAGTGTAGTATTGAATTAGAGTTAAAGCTACAGATGTGTGGTATTGAAGTAGAGCTACAGCTATAGATGTGTAGTATTGGAGTAGAGCTACAGATGTGTAGTATTGAAGTAGAGCTACAGTTACAGATGTGTAGTATTAAAGTAGAGCTACAGATGTGTAGTATTGAAGTATAGCTACAGATGTGTAGTATTGAAGTATAGCTACAGATGTGTAGTATTAAAGTAGAGCTACAGCTACAGATGTGTAGTATTGAAGTAGAGCTACAGCTACAGATGTGTAGTATTGAAGTAGAGCTACAGATATAGATGTGTAGTATTGAAGTAGAGCTACAGCTACAGATGTGTTGTATTGAAGTAGAGCTACAGCTATGTGTAGTATTGAAGTAGAGCTACAGCTACAGATGTGTAGTATTGAAGTAGAGCTACAGCTATAGATGTGTAGTATTGAAGTAGAGCTACAGCTATAGATGTGTAGTATTGAAGTAGAGCTACAGCAACATATGTGTAGTATTGAAGTAGAGCTACAGATGTGTAGTATTGAAGTAGAGCTACAGATGTCTAGTATTAAAGTAGACCTACAGCTACAGATGTGTAGTATTGAAGTATAGCTACAGCAACAGATGTGTAGTATTGAAGTAGAGCTACAGTTACAGATGTGTAGTATTGAAGTAGAGGAACAGATGTGTAGTATTGAAGTAGAGCTACACCTATAGATGTGTAGTATTGAAGTAGAGCTACAGATGTGTAGTACTGAAGTAGAGCTACAGCTATAAATGTGTAGTATTGAAGTAGAGCTACAGCTACAGATGTGTAGTATTGAAGTAGAGCTACAGCTATAGATGTGTAGTATTGAAGTAGAGCTACAGATGTGTAGTATTGAAGTAGAGCTACAGCTATAGATGTGTAGTATTGAAGTAGAGCTACAGCTACAGATGTGTAGTATTGAAGTAGAGCTACAGATGTGTAGTATTAAAGTAGAGCTACAGTGTAGTATTGAATTAGAGTTAAAGCTACAGATGTGTGGTATTGAAGTAGAGCTACAGCTATAGATGTGTAGTATTGGAGTAGAGCTACAGATGTGTAGTATTGAAGTAGAGCTACAGTTACAGATGTGTAGTATTAAAGTAGAGCTACAGATGTGTAGTATTGAAGTATAGCTACAGATGTGTAGTATTGAAGTATAGCTACAGATGTGTAGTATTAAAGTAGAGCTACAGCTACAGATGTGTAGTATTGAAGTAGAGCTACAGCTACAGATGTGTAGTATTGAAGTAGAGCTACAGCTACAGATGTGCAGTATTGAAGTAGAGCTACAGTGTAGTAGTAAAGTAGAGCTACAGATGTCTAGTATTAAAGTAGACCTACAGCTACAGATGTGTAGTATTGAAGTATAGCTACAGCAACAGATGTGTAGTATTGAAGTAGAGAGACAGTTACAGATGTGTAGTATTGAAGTAGAGGAACAGATGTGTAGTATTGAAGTAGAGCTACAGCTACAGATGTGTAGTATTGAAGTAGAGCTACGGTGTAGTATTGAAGTAGAGCTACAGCTACAGATGTGTAGTATTGAAGTAGAGCTACAGCTATAGATGTGTAGTATTGAAGTAGAGCTACAGCTACAGATGCGTAGTATTGAAGTAGAGCTACAGTTACAGATGTGTAGTATTAAAGTAGAGCTACAGATGTGTAGTATTGAAGTAGAGCTAGTTACAGATGTGTAGTATTGAAGTACAGGAACAGATGTGTAGTATTGAAGTAGAACTACAGTTACAGATGCGTAGTATTGAAGTAGAGCTACAGCTACAGATGCGTAGTATTGAAGTAGAGCTACAACTACAGATGCGTAGTATTGAAGTAGAGCTACAGATGTGTAGTATTGAAGTAGAGCTACAGTTATAGATGTGTAGTATTGAAGTATAGCTACATATGTGTAGTATTAAAGTAGAGCTACAGCTACAGATGAGTAGTATTGAAGTAGAGCTAAATATGTGTAGTATTGAAGTAGAGCTACAGCTGTGTAGTATTGAAGTAGAGCTACAGCTACAGATGTGTAGTATTGAAGTAGAGCTACAGATGTGTAGTATTAAAGTAGAGCTACAGCTACAGATGTGTAGTATTGAAGTAGAGCAACAGTGTAGTATTGAAGTAGAGCTACAGCTATAGATATGTAGTATTGAAGTAGAGCTACAGCAACAGATGTGTAGTATTGAAGTAGAGCTAAATATGTGTAGTATTGAAGTAGAGCTACAGCTGTGTAGTATTGAAGTAGAGCTACAGCTACAGATGTGTAGTATTGAAGTAGAGCTACAGATGTGTAGTATTGAAGTAGAGCAACAGTGTAGTATTGAAGTAGAGCTACAGTTACAGATGTGTAGTATTGAAGTAGAGGAACAGATGTGTAGTATTGAAGTAGAGCTACACCTATAGATGTGTAGTATTGAAGTAGAGCTACAGATGTGTAGTACTGAAGTAGAGCTACAGCTATAAATGTGTAGTATTGAAGTAGAGCTACAGCTACAGATGTGTAGTATTGAAGTAGAGCTACAGATGTGTAGTATTGAAGTAGAGCTACAGCTATAGATGTGTAGTATTGAAGTAGAGCTACAGCTACAGATGTGTAGTATTGAAGTAGAGCTACAGCTACAGATGTGTAGTATTGAAGTAGAGCTACAGATGTGTAGTATTAAAGTAGAGCTACAGTGTAGTATTGAATTAGAGTTAAAGCTACAGATGTGTAGTATTGAAGTAGAGCTACAGCTATAGATGTGTAGTATTGAAGTAGAGCTACAGATGTGTAGTATTGAAGTAGAGCTACAGTTACAGATGTGTAGTATTAAAGTAGAGCTACAGATGTGTAGTATTGAAGTAGAGCTAGTTACAGATGTGTATTAGAGCTAGTTACAGATGTGTAGTATTGAAGTACAGGAACAGATGTGTAGTATTGAAGTAGAGCTACAGTTACAGATGTGTAGTATTTAAGTAGAGCTACAGTTACAGATGTGTAGTATTGAAGTAGAGCTACAGCTACAGATGTGTAGTATTGAAGTATAGCTACAGATGTGTAGTATTAAAGTAGAGCTACAGCTACAGATGTGTAGTATTGAAGTAGAGCTACAGCTACAGATGTGTAGTATTGAAGTAGAGCTACAGCTACAGATGTGTAGTATTGAAGTAGAGCTACAGTGTAGTATTAAAGTAGAGCTACAGCTACAGATGTGTAGTATTAAAGTAGAGCTACAGCAACAGATGTGTAGTATTAAAGTAGAGCTACAGCAACAGATGTGTAGTATTGAAGTGGAGCTACAGCTATAGATGTGTAGTATTGAAGTAGAGCTACAGCTATAGATGTCTAGTATTGACTTAGAGCTACAGTTATAGCTACAGTGCCTTGCGAAAGTATTCGGACCCCTTGAACTTTGCGACCTTTTGCCACATTTCAGGCTTCAAACATAAAGATATAAAACTGTATTTTTTTGTGAAGAATCAACAACAAGTGGGACACAATCATGAAGTGGAACGACATTTATTGGATCTTTCAAACTTTTTTAACAAATCAAAAACTGAAAAATTGGGCGTGCAAAATTATTCAGCCCCTTTACTTTCAGTGCAGCAAACTCTCTCCAGAAGTTCAGTGAGGATCTCTGAATGATCCAATGTTGACCTAAATGACTAATGATGATAAATACAATCCACCTGTGTGTAATCAAGTCTCTGTATAAATGCACCTGCACTGTGATAGTCTCAGAAGTCCGTTAAAAGCGCAGAGAGCATCATGAAGAACAAGGAACACACCAGGCAGGTCCGAGATACTGCTGTGAAGAAGTTTAAAGCCGGATTTGGATACAAAAAGATTTCCCAAGCTTTAAACATCCCAAGGAGCACTGTGCAAGCGATAATATTGAAATGGAAGGAGTATCAGACCACTGCAAATCTACCAAGACCTGGCCGTCCCTCTAAACTTTCAGCTCATACAAGGAGAAGACTGATCAGAGATGCAGCCAAGAGGCCCATGATCACTCTGGATGAACTGCAGAGATCTACAGCTGAGGTGGGAGACTCTGTCCATAGGACAACAATCAGTCGTATATTGCACAAATCTGGCCTTTATGGAAGAGTGGCAAGAAGAAAGCCATTTCTTAAAGATATCCATAAAAAGTGTTGTTTAAAGTTTGCCACAAGCCACCTGGGAGACACACCAAACATGTGGAAGAAGGTGCTCTGGTCAGATGAAACCAAAATTGAACTTTTTGGCAACAATGCAAAACGTTATGTTTGGCGTAAAAGCAACACAGCTCATCACCCTGAACACACCATCCCCACTGTCAAACATGGTGGTGGCAGCATCATGGTTTGGGCCTGCTTTTCTTCAGCAGGGACAGGGAAGATGGTTAAAATTGATGGGAAGATGGATGGAGCCAAATACAGGACCATTCTGGAAGAAAACCTGATGGAGTCTGCAAAAGACCTGAGACTGGGACGGAGATTTGTCTGCCAACAAGACAATGATCCAAAACATAAAGCAAAATCTACAATGGAATGGTTCAAAAATAAACATATCCAGGTGGTAGAATGGCCAAGTCAAAGTCCAGACCTGAATTCAACCCAGAATCTGTGGAAAGAACTGAAAACTGCTGTTCACAAATGCTCTCCATCCAACCTCACTGAGCTCAAGCTGTTTTGCAAGGAGGAATGGGAAAAAATTTCAGTCTCTCGATGTGCAGAACTGATAGAGACATACCCCAAGCGACTTACAGCTGTAATCGCAGCAAAAGGTGGCGCTACAAAGTATTAACTTAAGGGGGCTGAATAATTTTGCACGCCCAATTTTTCAGTTTTTGATTTGTTAAAAAAGTTTGAAATATCCAATAAATGTCGTTCCACTTCATGATTGTGTCCCACTTGTTGTTGATTCTTCACAAAAAAATACAGTTTTATATCTTTATGTTTGAAGCCTGAAATGTGGCAAAAGGTTGCAAAGTTCAAGGGGGCCGAATACTTTCGCAAGGCACTCTATATAGTATGTAGTATTGTTTTCTGTAATGTCACAGAGATCTTGAGTGTAACATCCCCAAAGCAATACTGTTCCTCTGGCTCTGGCAGTCAAAGACACGGCCACAGACAGGCAGGTCCTCCAATGCTGGAGCAGACAGCGCTTCTCTGTCCTGGCAACCCAATGGTGGAACGCTGACGCTAGGACAGCAGTCCCTGCCCATCTTCCGAAAACATCTGAAACCCAACCTCTTCAATAAGTATTTTAAATAATCCCACAGCACCACCCACAAATCCCCCCTCCCCCTTTACTAGCTCTGATACCCTGATATATATTTTTCATTAATAAAGTAGCCGTCTATGATATGTGGCTGTCCCACCTAGCTATTTTAAGATGAATGCAGTAACAGTAAATCGCTCTGGATTCGAGCATCCGCTAAATGACAAAAATATAAATGTACTACACCAGGGAGGATAGTGTACTACACCAGGGAGGATAGTGTACTACACCAGGGAGGATAGTGTACTACACCAGGGAGGATAGGGAGGATAGTGTACTACACCAGGGAGGATAGTGTACTACACCAGGGAGGATAGTGTACTACACCAGGGAGGATAGTGTACTACACCAGGGAGGATAGTGTACTACACCAGGGAGGATAGTGTACTACACCAGGGAGGGTACCTTGTCGATGGTGAGCATGTAGAAATGAGTGATGTCATTCTCCTGGTAGTACTTGATCCTGGAGCGACATTCCTCTTCATCAATCAGCTCTCCGATGTACTCATTCACAAACTCACCCTGCGGAGAAGTATTCACCAATCAGATCACAGATATACCTTCACCAAATCAGATTACAGATTACAGATTTCCTTGTTGCCCACCAACGAACTATCATGGGCCAAATGTCCTCGTACCAGTAACCCCTGTATGTAGCCAGTGTTATTTTATTACTTTAGTTTTTAGTAAATATTTTCTTAACTATTTCTTGAACTGCATTGTTGGTTATAGGCTTGTAAGTAAGCATTTCACAATAAGATCTACACCGGTTGTATTCGGCACGTGACAGCTTTGATTGTCATCTTTTAAAAACTCCACTGTAATAGAGCCTCTCCTCACCTTTTGTATAATAATATAAATATCAATAATATATTTAAGAAATAATACAAGTGTTATGACATGGTCATAGCCACGAGACGAAACGATATTAAGGTATAGCGTTACGTTACAGCCTTGTTCTAAAATGGATTAAATAAAATAAAAAAATCGAAATTGTCACACAATACCCAATAATGACAAAGCGAAAAGGTATATATTTTAGCAAATGTATATATATATACACAGTGCCTTGCGAAAGTATTCGGCCCCCTTGAACTTTGCGACCTTTTGCCACATTTCAGGCTTCAAACAAAGATATAAAACTGTATTTTTTTGTGAAGAATCAACAACAAGTGGGACACAATCATGAAGTGGAACGACATTTATTGGATATTTCAAACTTTTTTAACAAATCAAAAACTGAATAATTGGGCGTGCAAAATTATTCAGCCCCTTTACTTTCAGTGCAGCAAACTCTCTCCAGAAGTTCAGTGAGGATCTCTGAATGATCCAATGTTGACCTAAATGACTAATGATGATAAATACAATCCACCTGTGTGTAATCAAGTCTCCGTATAAATGCACCTGCACTGTGATAGTCTCAGAAGTCCGTTAAAAGCGCAGAGAGCATCATGAAGAACAAGGAACACACCAGGCAGGTCCGAGATACTGTTGTGAAGAAGTTTAAAGCCGGATTTGGATACAAAAAGATTTCCCAAGCTTTAAACATCCCAAGGAGCACTGTGCAAGCGATAATATTGAAATGGAAGGAGTATCAGACCACTGCAAATCTACCAAGACCTGGCCGTCCCTCTAAACTTTCAGCTCATACAAGGAGAAGACTGATCAGAGATGCAGCCAAGAGGCCCATGATCACTCTGGATGAACTGCAGAGATCTACAGCTGAGGTGGGAGACTCTGTCCATAGGACAACAATCAGTCGTATATTGCACAAATCTGGCCTTTATGGAAGAGTGGCAAGAAGAAAGCCATTTCTTAAAGATATCCATAAAAAGTGTAGTTTAAAGTTTGCCACAAGCCACCTGGGAGACACACCAAACATGTGGAAGAAGGTGCTCTGGTCAGATGAAACCAAAATTGAACTTTTTGGCAACAATGCAAAACGTTATGTTTGACTTAAAAGCAACACAGCTCATCACCCTGAACACACCATCCCCACTGTCAAACATGGTGGTGGCAGCATCATGGTTTGGGCCTGCTTTTCTTCAGCAGGGACAGGGAAGATGGTTAAAATTGATGGGAAGATGGATGGAGCCAAATACAGGACCATTCTGGAAGAAAACCCGATGGAGTCTGCAAAAGACCTGAGACTGGGACGGAGATTTGTCTTCCAACAAGACAATGATCCAAAACATAAAGCAAAATCTACAATGGAATGGTTCAAAAATAAACATATCCAGGTGTTAGAATGGCCAAGTCAAAGTCCAGACCTGAATCCAATCCAGAATCTGTGGAAAGAACTGAAAACTGCTGTTCACAAATGCTCTCCATCCAACCTCACTGAGCTCGAGCTGTTTTGCAAGGAGGAATGGGAAAATTTCAGTCTCTCGATGTGCAAAACTGATAGAGACATACCCCAAGCGACTTACAGCTGTAATCGCAGCAAAAGGTGGCGCTACAAAGTATTAACTTAAGGGGGCTGAATAATTTTGCACGCCCAATCTTTCAGTTTTTGATTTGTTAAAAAAGTTTGAAATATCCAATAAATGTCGTTCCACTTCATGATTGTGTCCCACTTGTTGTTGATTCTTCACAAAACAATACAGTTTTATATCTTTGTTTGAAGCCTGAAATGTGGCAAAAGGTCGCAAAGTTCAAGGGGGCCGAATACTTTCGCAAGGCACTGTATATACAGTGGGGCAAAAAAGTATTTAGTCAGCCACCAATTGTGCAAGTTCTCCCACTTAAAAAAGATGAGGGAGGCCTGTAATTTTCATCATAGGCACACTTCAACTATGACAGACAAAATGAGAAAAAAAAATCCAGAAAATCACATTGTAGGATTTTTAATGTTTATTTGCAAATTATGGTGGAAAATAAGTATTTGGTCACCTACAAACAAGAAAGATTTCTGGCTCTCACAGACCTGTAACTTCTTCTTTAAGAGGCACCTCTGTCCTCCACTCGTTACCTGTATTAATGGCACCTGTTTGAACTTGTTATCAGTATAAAAGACACCTGTCCACAACCTCAAACAGTCACACTCCAAACTCCACTATGGCCAAGTCCAAAGAGCTTTCAAAGGACACCAGAAACAAAATTTTAGACCTGCACCAGGCTGAGAAGACTGAATCTGCAATAGGTAAGCAGCTTGGTTTGAAGAAATCAACTGTGGGAGCAATTATTAGGAAATGGAAGACATACAAGACCACTGATAATCTCCCCTGATCTGGGGCTCCACGCAAGATCTCACCCCGTGGGGTCAAAATTATCACAAGAACGGTGAGCAAGAATCCCAGAACCACACGGGGGGACCTAGTGAATGACCTGCAGCGAGCTGGGACCAAAGTAACAAAGCCTACCATCAATAACACACTACGCCGCCTGGGACTCAAATCCTGCAGTGCCAGATGTGTCCCCCTGCTTAAGCCAGTACATGTCCAGGCCCGTCTGAAGTTTGCTAGAGAGCATTTGGATGATCCAGAAGAAGATTGGGAGAATGTCATATGGTCAGATGAAACCAAAATATAACTTTTTGGTAAAAACTCAACTCGTTGTGATTGGAGGACAAAGAAGGCTGAGTTGCATCCAAAGAACACCATACCTACTGTGAAGCATGGGGGTGGAAACATCATGCTTTGGGGCTGTTTTTCTGCAAAGGGACCAGGACGACTGATCCGTGTAAAGGAAAGAATGAATGGGGCCATGTATCGTGAGATTTTGAGTGAAAACCTCCTTCCATCAGCAAGGGCATTGAAGATGAAACATGGCTGGGTCTTTCAGCATGACAATGATCCCAAACACACCGCCCGGGCAACGAAGGAGTGACTTCGTAAGAAGCATTTCAAGGTCCTGGAGTGGCCTAGCCAATCTCCAGATCTCAACCCCATAGAACATCTTTGGAGGGAGTTGAAAGTTCGTGTTGCCCAGCAACAGCCCCAAAACATCACTGCTCTAGAGGAGATCTGCATGGAGGAATAGGCCAAAATACCAGCAACAGTGTGTGAAAACCTTGTGAAGACTTACAGAAAACGTTTGACCTCTGTCATTGCCAACAAAGGGTATATAACAAAGTATTGAGATAAACTTTTGTTATTGACCAAATACTTATTTTCCACAATAATTTGCAAATACATTCATTAAAAATCCTACAATGGGATTTTCTGGATTTTCTTTTCTCATTTTGTCTGTCATATTTGAAGTGTACCTATGATGAAAATTACAGGCCTCTTTCATCTTTTTAAGTGGGAGAACTTGCACAATTGGTGGCTGACTAAATACTTTTTTGCCCCACTGTATTTTTAAACGGAAATACATTATTTACATAAGTATTCAGACCTTTTGCTATGAGAGTTGAAATAGAGCTCAGCTGCATCCTGTTTCCATTGATCATCCTTGAGATGTTTCGACAACTTGGAGTCCACCTGTGGTCAATTCAATTGATTGGACATGATTTGGAAAGGAACACACCTGTCTATATAAGGTCCCACAGTTGACAGTGCATGTCAGAGCAAAAACCAAGCCATGAGGTCGAAGGAATTGTCCGTAGAGCTCCGAGACAGGATTGTGTCGAGGCACAGATCTGGGGAAGGGTACCAATACATTTCTGCAGCGTTGAAGTTCCAAGAACCCCGTGGCCTCCATCATTCTTAAATGGAAGAAGTTTGGAACCACCAAGACTCTTCCTAGAGCTGGCCACCCGGCCAAACTGAGCAATTGGGGGAGAAGGGCATTAGTCATGGAGGTGACCAAGAACCCGATGGTCACTGACACCCGAGCTCCTCTGTGGAGATGGGAGAACCTTCCAGAACCATCTCTGCAGCACTTCACCAATCAGGCCTTAATGGTAGAGTGGCCAGACGGAAGCAACTCCTCAGTTAAAGGCACAACAGTCCACTTGGAGTTTGCCAAAAAGGCACCTAAACGACATAGACCATGAGAAACAAGATTCTCTGGTCTGATGAAACCAAGAGTTTACTCTCTGGCCTGAATGCCAAGCGTCACCTCTAGGGGAAAACTGGGACCATCCCTATGGTGAAGAATGGTGGTGGCAGCATTATGCTGTGGGGATGTTTTTCAGTGGCAGGGACTGGGAGACTAGTCAGGATCAAGGGAAAGATGAACCGAGCAAAGTACAAAGATCCTTGATGGCAACCTGCTCCAGAGCGGTCAGGACCTCAGATTGGTGCGAAGGTTCACCTTCCAACAGGACAATGACCCTAAGCACACAGCAAAGACAACGCAGGAGTGGCTTCAGGACAAATCTCTGAATGTCCTCGAGTGGCCCAGCCAGAGCCTGGACTCGAACATCTCTGGAGAGACCTGAAAATAGCTGTGCAGCGACGCTCCCCATCTAACCTGACAGAGCTTGAGAGGAAACTCCCCAAATACAGGTGTGCCAAGCTTGTAGCATCATACCCAAGAAGACTCGAGGCTGTAATCGCTGCCAAAGGTGCTTCAACAAAGTTCTGGATAAAGGGTCTGAATTCTTGGTAAATTTGATATTTTTAATACATTTGAAAAATTCTAAAAATGCTATTTTGCTTTGTCATTATGTAGTATCGTGTGTAGATTGATGAGGGAAAAAAACGAATTAATACATTTTAGAATAAGGCTGTAAAAGTAACAAAATGTAGAGTCAAGGAGTCTGAATACTTTCCAAATGCACTGTATATATAATAAATATACCTTCTTAATATCCCGTAGTGCCACCAGGCCCCAGCCCTTGCCAGCAGTCTTGATGATCTTAGTCTCTGGGTAGTGTCTCTTAGTGAAGTCCCGGTTGCAGCATCGCTCTGCATTGGGACAGACCTGAGGGTGGCACTCGTACATCAACATCCTGTTCAGGCATTCTGACTCAAACCCACATGGCTTCTCGTCCGTGGGCTTACAGTTACACTTGGGAATCTCCGACACGTCGGCTGTGTAGACCTGCACCCGGCCACATGGCTTGTTGATCTGCAGAACACACACACACAGGGGAGAACAACTATTACATACATGGAATATATCAAAACTGGACTGGGTTGAACTGAGTTTGATGGACTGGGTTAGACAGTTTCACAACAGAATTAAGAGTATCGTTAAAGGGTTAGGGTTATAGAGTTCAGACCTTGATGTATTTGTACGGAGGTGGTTTCCTGTTGTTCTCCTGCGCCTCCTTGGCCTCCCGTTCCATCTTGATCTCCTTGAAGCGAGTCTCCGCATCCAACAGCGCTGGAGAGAGATTATATTGTTATATTCTGTCGTCTTACAGTTATACTATAACCAATATATTTTATAACATGTAATTATAAACTCAGCAAAAAAAGCAACATCCATTTTCAGGACCCTGTCTTTCAAAGATAATTAGTAAAAATCATAATAACTTCACAGATCTTCATTGTAAAGGGTTTAAACACTGTTTCCCATGCTTGTTCAATGAACCATAAACAATTAATGAACATGCACCTGTGGAACAGCTTACAGACGGTGGACAATTAAGGTCACAGTTATGAAAACTTAGGACACTAAAGAGGCCTTTCTACTACTGACTCTGAAAAACACCAAAAGAAAGATGCCCAGAGACCCTTATCTGCGTGAACGTGCCTTAGGCAAGGAGGCCTGAGGACTGCAGATGTGGCCAGGGCAATAAATTGCAACGTCCGTACTGTGAGACGCCTAAGACAGCGCTACAGGAAGACAGGACGGACAGCTGATTGTCCCCGCAGTGGCAGACCACGTGTAACACCTACACAGGATCGGTACATCACACTTGCGAGACAGGTACAGGCTGGCAACAACTGCCCAAGTTACACCAGGAACGCACAATCCCTCCATCAGTGCTCAGCCTGTCCTCAATAGGCTGAGAGAGGCTGGACTGAGGGCTTATAGGCCTGTTGTAAGGCAGGTCCTTACTTGACATCACTGGCAACAACATTGCCTATGGGCACAAACCCACCATCGCTGGACCAGACAAGACTGGCAAAAAGTGCTCTTCACTAACAAGTCACCGTTTTGTCTCACAAGGGGTGATGGTCGGATTCACGTTTATCGTCGAAGGAATGAGCGTTGCACCGAGGCCTGTACTCTGGAGCGGGATCGATTTGCAGGTGGAGGGTCCGTCGTGGTCGGTGTGTCACAGCATCATCGGACTGAGCTTGTTGTCATTGCAGGCAATCTCAATGCTGTGCGTTACAGGGAAGACAACCTCCTCCCTCATGGTACCCTTCTTGCAGGCTCACCCTGACATGACCCTCCAGCATGACAATGCCACCACGCATAGAACGAGCAGTAAGTCTGATTTCCTGCAAGACAGGAATGTCAGTGTTCTGCCATGGCCAGTGAAGATCCTGGATCTCAATCCCATTGAGCACATCTGGGACCTGTTGGATCAGAGGGTGAGGGCTAGGGCCATTCCCCCCAGAAATGTCCGGGACCTTGGTGGAAAAGTGGGTTGACATCTCACAGCAAGAACTGTCAAATCTAGTGCAGTCCATTAGGAGATGCACTGCAATACGTAATGGAGCTGGTGGCCACACCAGATATTGACACTTACTTTTAACTTTGACCAAAAGTAAGTGTTTCTTGCTCCATGGCAAGAAATGTGAGCTGATTGGCTCTCTGCTAGACACTAATAAAAGACCCATCATATCTGGCCCTGTGCCCTCGCTGAATAGTGGCATTGAACACTTTAGCAGGAATCTCTCTTCACAACTGGCTACGCGATTGCAGTTTAATGGCTATAACTTTTGTGGACAAATCATTGGGTTCCTGGGTTACTTCACTGAATTATACATTGAGACAATGACTTATCAATGACCCAAGCCCAGCTCAGTTAATGTACATTATACCAGGGGCGTTGAAAGACAAAGTAACCTAATATGTCCCTCTAACTGCCCTGTTCCTACAGCTATTGTATGCAGTAATCATGTGCCTACGAACCAGATTTAATACTGATAGCACTGAGGCCCTAAAAAAGTCCACTGTGTGCAGCTCACCCTACACTAATAAACAACATGACCATATCTACTTCTGCTAAGCTTCCCAGTAAAGCAATATAAACAAGCATCCCAGAAGAAGTGCTCAAAATAGCCCATGTTAACATATGTAGCTTAAGAAACAAGGTTTATGAAATCATGAATTTGCTAGTAACAGATGACATTCATATTCTGACCATCTATGAAACTCACCTAGACTATACCTTTGATAATACAGTGGTAGCAATACGAGGTTATAACATTTACAGAAAATACAGAAATGCCAAAGGTGGAGGTGTGGCTGTTTATATTCAGAACCACAATCCTGTAAAGCTTAGAGAGGATCTCATGTTAAAGTAATATGGCTACAGGTTCATCTGCCTCACCTAAAGACCATTCTGGTGGGAAGCTGCTATAGACCACCAAGTGCTGACAGTCAGTATCTGGATAAAGTGAGTGAAATGCTTTGAGGTATATTTTCTGGACTTCTTTTTTTTCCAATCAAGCTGCCCACTCAAGAAAAAGCTTCAAACTGTTACCAGTGCCTGCGTTCAGGTTATCAAATCAAATGTTATTTGTCACATACACATGGTTAGCAGATGTTAATGCGAGTGTAGCGAAATGCTTGTGCTTCTAGTTCCGACAATGCAGTAATAACCAACGAGTAATCTAGCTAACAATTCCAAAACTACTACCTTATACACACACAAGTGTAAAGGGATAAAGAATATGTACATAAAGATATATGAATGAGTGATGGTACAGAGCGGCATAGGCAAGATGCAGTAGATGGTATCGAGTACAGTATATACATATGAGATGAGTATGTAAACAAAGTGGCATAGTTTAAAGTGGCTAGTGATACATGTATTACATAAAGATGCAGTAGATGATATAGAGTACAGTATATACGTATACATATGAGATAAATAATGTAAGGTATGTAAACATTATATTAAGTAGCATTGTTTAAAGTGGCTAGTGATATATTTTACATCAATTCCCATCAATTCCCATTATTAAAGTGGCTGGAGTTGAGTCAGTGTGTTGGCAGCAGCCACTCAATGTTAGTGGTGGCTGTTTAACAGTCTGATGGCCTTGAGATAGAAGCTGTTTTTCAATCTCTCGATCCCAGCTTTGATGCACCTGTACTGACCTCACCTTCTGGATAATAGCGGGGTGAACAGGCAGTGGCTCGGGTGGTTGTTGTCCTTGATGATCTTTATGGCCTTCTGTGACATCGAGTGGTGTAGGTGTCCTGGAAGTAGTTTGTAGCCCGGTGATGCGTTGTGCTGACCTCACTACCCTCACTACCCAATTCAGTTTGTCTGTGATGTGTACGCCGAGGAACTTAAAACTTACTACCCTCTCCACTACTGTTCCATCGATGTGGATAGGGGGGTGTTCCCTCTGCTGTTTCCTGAAGTCCACAATCATCTTAGTTTTGTTGACGTTGAGTGTGAGGTTATTTTCCTGACACCACACTCCGAGGGCCCTCACCTCCTCCCTGTAGGCCGTCTCGTCGTTGTTGGTAATCAAGCCTACTACTGTTGTGTCGTCCGCAAACTTGATGATTGAGTTGGAAGCGTGCGTGGCCACGCAGTCGTGGGTGAACAGGGAGTACAGGAGAGGGCTCAGAACGCACCCTTGTGGGGCCCCAGTGTTGAGGATCAGCGGGGTGGAGATGTTACCTACGCTCACCACCTGGGGGCGGCCCGTCAGGAAGTCCAGTACCCAGTTGCACAGGGTCTCGAGCTTGATGACGAGTTTGGAGGGTACTATGGTGTTAAATGCTGAGCTGTAGTCGAAGAACAGCATTCTCACATAGGTATTCCTCTTGTCCAGATGGGTTAGGGCAGTGTGCAGTGTGGTTGAGATTGCATCGTCTGTGGACCTATTTGGGCGGTAAGCAAATTGGAGTGGGTCTAGGGTGTCAGGTAGGGTGGAGGTGATATGGTCCTTGACTAGTCTCTCAAAGCACTTAATGATGACGGAAGTGAGTGCTACGGGGCGGTAGTCGTTTAGCTCAGTTACCTGAGCTTTCTTGGGAACAGGAACAATGGTGGCCCTCTTGAAGCATGTGGGAACAGCAGACTTGGATAGGGATTGATTGAATATGTCCGTAAACACACCAGCCAGCTGGTCTGCGCATGCTCTGAGGGCGCGGCTGGGGATGCCGTCTGGGTCTGCAGCCTTGCGAGGGTTAACACGTTTAAATGTTTTACTCACCTCGGCTGCAGTGAAGGAGAGTCCGCATGTTTTGGTTGCGGGCCGTGTCAGTGGCACTGTATTGTCCTCAAAGCGGGCAAAAAAGTTATTTAGTCTGCCTGGGAGCAAGACATCCTGGTCCGTGACTGGGCTGGTTTTCTTTTTGTAATCTGTGATTGACTGTAGACCCTGCCACATACCTCTTGTGTCTGAGCCGTTGAATTACGATTCTACTTTGTCTCTATACTGACGCTTAGCTTGTTTGATTGCCTTGCGGAGGGAATAGTTACACTGTTGTATCCGGTCATGTTTCCGGTCACCTTGCCCTGATTAAAAGCAGTGGTTCGCGCTTTCAGTTTCACGCGAATGCTGCCATCAATCCACGGTTTCTGGTTTGGGAATGTTTTAATCGTTGCTATGGGAACAACATCTTCAACGCATGTTCTAATGAACTCGCTCACCGAATCAGCGTATTCGTCAATGTTGTTGTTTGACGCCATACGAAACATATCCCAGTCCACGTGATAGAAGCAGTCTTGGAGCGTGGAATCAGATTGGTCGGACCAGCGTTGAACAGACCTCAGCGCGGGAGCTTCTTGTTTTAGCTTCTGTCTGTAGGCAGGGAGCAACCAAATGGAGTCGTGGTCAGCTTTTCCGAAAGGAGAGCGGGGGAGGGCCTTATATGCGCCGCGGAAGTTAGAATAGCAATGATCCAAGGTTTTGCCAGCCCTGGTTGCACAATCGATATGCTAATACAATTTAGGGAGTCTTGCTTTCAGATTGGCCTTGTTAAAATCAGCAGCTACAATGAATGCAGCCTCAGGATATGTGGATTCCAGTTTGCAAAGAGTCAAATAAAGTTTGTTCAGAGCCATCGATGTGTCTGCTTGGGGGGGAATATATACGGCTGTGATTATAATCGAAGAGAATTCCCTTGGTAGATAATGCGGTCGACATTTGAATGTGAGGAATTCTAAATCAGGTGAACAGAAGGACTTGAGTTCCTGTATGTTGTTGTGACCACACCACGTCTCGTTAACCATAAAGCATACGCCCCCGCCCCTCTTCTTACCAGAAAGATGTTAGTTTCGGTCGGCGCGATGCGTGGAGAAACCAGCTGGCTGCACCGACTCCGATAGCGTCTCTCGAGTGAGCCATGATTCCGTGAAGCAAAGAACGTTACAGTCTCGGATGTCCCTCTGGAATGCTACCCTTGCTCGGATTTCATCAACCTTGTTGTCAAGAGACTGGACATTGGCGAGAAGTATGCTAGGGAGTGGTGCTCGATGTGCCCGTCTCCGGAGTCTGACCAGAAGACCGCTTCGTTTCCCTCTTTTACGAAGTCGTTTTTTTGGGTCGCCGGCTGGGATCCATTCCGTTGTCCTGGGTGAAAGGCAGAACACAGGATCCACTTCGCGAAAGTCATATTCTTGGTTGTACTGATGGTGAGTTGACGCTGCTCTTATATTCAGTAGTTCTTCTCGACTGTATGTAATGAAACCTAAGATGACCTGGGGTACCAATGTAAGAAATAACGTAAAAAAACTAAAAACTGCATAGTTTCCTAGGAACGCGAAGCGAGGCGGCCATCTCTGTCGGCGCCGGGGTAGTTACAAACAGCACAGGAATAAAATCATCAACATAATCTTTACGAGTCCTACAGAAATGTGCTTTAAACCTGTATCCAAATCCATCGGATGTAATAATCACAATATAGTGGCAATATCTATGAAAACCAAAGTTCCAAAGGCTGGGCCTAATATAGTGTATACGTTTTGTAGTGATTCCTATGTTGTTGACGTAAATAATATTTGTTTGTCTGTGGTGTGTAATGAGGTGCAAACAGACACTACACTATTCCAGTTACTAATAAGCATTCACCTGTTTAAGAAAATGACTAAAAACATTGAGGAATTTAAACATTTTATGGTTGAGAGAGATGATCTAAAAGGAATGGCCAATAAGTCTGGCTTCACAACCGATTGGCCAATGTATTGAGCATGCGCAGACCAGCTGGCTGGTGTGCTTACAGGCACATTAAACCTCTCCCTATCCCAGTCTGCTGTCCCCACATGCTTCAAGATGGCCACCGTTGTTCCTGTACTCAAGAAGGCAAAGGTAACTGAACTAAATGACTATCGCCCCGTAGCACTCACTTCTGTCATCATGAAGTGCTTTGAGAAGCTAGTTAAGGATCATATCACCTCTACCTTACCAGACACCCTAGACATTTCAATTTGCTTACCACCCCAATAGGTCCACAGACGATGCAATCGCCATCACACTGCCCTAACCCATCTGGATAAGAGGAATACCTATGTGAGAATGCTGTTCATCGTCTACAGCTCAGCATTCAACACCCTAGTTCCCTCCAAACTCATTAAGCTTGAGACCTTGGGTCTCGACCCCGCCCTGTGCAACTGGGTCCTGGACTTCCTGACTGGCCGCCCCCAGGTGGTGAAGGTAGGAAACAACATCTCCACTCCGCTGAAAAGATTGTGGGGCTGTTTTGTTAGACTTCAGTGCGGCTTTTGACATTATCGATCAGTCTGCTGCTGGATAAACTTGTGTTAAGCCTTTACACCCCCTGCTATATTGTGGCTAGAGTTACCTGTCTAAAAGAACACAAAGGGTGTTCTTAAATGGAAGTCTCACCAATATAATCCAGGTAGCATCAGGAATTCCCCAGGGCAGCTGTCTAGGCCACCTACTTTTTCCAATCTTTACTAATGACATGCCACTGACTTCGAGTAAAGCCAGTGTGTATGTATGCGGATGACTCAACATTATACACGTCAGCTACTACAGCGACTTATTCTTTCTCCCCCCTTAGTAAACTAAGCAAGTCAGTTAAGAACACATTCTTATTTACAATGAAGGCCTACCCCCACGGCCAAAACCTGGACGACGCTGGGCCAATTGTGCGCCGCCTTATGGGACTCGAACCAGGGACTGTAGTGACGCCTCTTGTACTGAGATTTTTTTTATTTATTTCACCTTTATTTAACCAGGTGGGCAAGTTGAGAACAAGTTCTAATTTACAATTGAGACCTGGCCAAGATAAAGCAAAGCAGTTTGACACATACAACAACACAGAGTTACACATGGAGTAAAACAAACATACAGTCAATAATACAGTAGAAAAATAAGTCTATATACAATGTGAGCAAATGAGGTGAGAAGAGAGGTAAAAGGCAAAAAAATAATAATATTTTTTTTTTAAATAAAGGCCATGGTGGCAAAGTAAATACAATATAGCAATTAAAACACTGGAATGGTAGATTTGCTGTGGAAGAATGTGCAAAGTAGAGATAGAAATAATGGGGTGCCTTAGATGCAGTGCCTTAGACCACTGCGCCACTCAGGAGCCCGACAAAAATGACAGCAACACTTAAAGAGCTGCAGTTAGTTTCAGAATAGGTGGCAAGGAATAAGTTAGTCCTAAATATGTCTAAAACTAAAAGCATTGCATTTGGGACAAATCATTCACTAAACCATAACCTAAACTAAATCTTGTAATAAATGATGTGGAAATTGAGCAAGTTGAGGTGACTAAACTGCTTGGAGTAACCCTGGATTGTAAACTGTCATGGTCAAAACATATTGATACAACAGTAGTTGAGATGGGGATAAGTCTGTCCATAATAAAGCGCTGCTCTACCTTCTAAAACACTATCAGCAAGGCAGGTCCTACAGGCCCTAGTTTTAGAGCTAACGTCAATAATATGCATGTCAATCTCTCCTGCCTCAAAGTGGAGGAGAGATCGACTTCATCACTGCTTGTATTTATGAGAGGTATTGACAAGATGAATGCACCGAGCTGTCTGTTTAAATTACTGGTGCACAGCTCAGACACCCATGGATACCCTACCTCACAGCCCCCAAGTCCAGAACAGACTATGGGAGGCACACAGTACTACATAGAGCCATGACTACATGGAACTCTATTTCACATCAAGTAACTGATGTCAGCAGTATAATTTTTTTTTTAAAATAATAATTATGGAACATCAGTGACCGTGAAGCAACAAACATAGGGACAGACATGCATAAGCACAATAACATACGGAATATACACACACACGTACTGTAGATGTGGTAGTGGTGGAGTAGGGGCCTGAGGGCACACAGTGTGTTGTGAAATCTGTGTATGTATTGTAATGCTTTTAACATTTTATAACTGCCTTAAATTTGCTGGACCCCAGGAAGAGTAGGGCAGCAGTTAAAGGGAATCCATAATAAATACAAAAATACTCATCAGGATTGAGGGAAAGAGCAAAGTACAGAGATATCCTTGATGAAAATCTGCTCTAGGCACTCAGGTCAACTTTTGCCCCAGTCTGAGTTCCTAACAGGACAACAACCCTAAGCACACAGCCAGGACAAGGCACGAGTGGCTTCAGAACAAGTCTCTGAATGTCTTTGGGTGGCCCTGCCAGAGCCCGGACTTGAACACGATCTAACAACTCTGGAGAGATCTGAAAATAGCTGTGCTGAGACGCTCCCCATCCAACCTGACAGAGCTTGAGAGGATCTGCAGAAAAGGGGAGAAACTTCCCAAACACAGGTGTGCCTAACTTAGAATCATAACCAAGACTCGAGGTTGTAATCGCTGCCATATATATATATATATATATACATACATACATATATATATATATACACACATACACATATATACACATATACATATATACACATATACATATATATACATATATACACATATACATATATATATACACACATATACATATATACGAAATATACACACACGTAATGTATACATATACACACATATACACACATACACACATATATATATATATATATATATATATATATATATATATACACATATACACACATATACACACACATATACATATATACATATATATATACATATATATACACATATATATATATACATATATATACACATATACATACACATATATATATATATATATATATATACACATACATACACACTACCGTTCAAAAGTTTGGGGTCAAGTAGAAATGTCCTTGTTTTTGAAAGAAAAGCAATTGTTTGTCCATTAAAATAACATCAAATTGATCAGAAATACAGTGTAGAAATTGTTAAACTGGAAACTGCAGATTTTTAAATGGAATATCTACATAGGTCCATTATCAGCAACCATCACTCGTGTTCCAATGGCATGTTGTGTTAGCTAATCCAAGTTTATCATTTTAAAAGGCTAATTGATCATTAGAAAACCCGTTTGCAATTATGTTAGCACAGCTGAAAACTGTCCTGATTAAAGAAGCAATAAAACTGGCCTTCTTTAGACTAGTTGAGTATCTGGAGCATCAGCAGCTATGACTTTGATTACAGGCTCAAAATGGCCAGAAACAAATCACTTTCTTCTGAAACTCGTCAGTCTATTCTTGTTCTGAGAGATGATGGCTATTCCATGCGAGAAATTGCCAAGAAACTGAAGATCTCGTACAACGCTGTGGACTACTCCCTTCACAGAACAGCGCAAACTGTCTCTAACCAGAAAAGAAAGAGTGGGAGGCCCCGGTGCACAACTGAGCAAGAGGACAAGTACATTAGTGTGTCTAGTTTGAGAAACAGATGCCTCAACTGGCAGCTTCATTAAAGTCCTCAACTGGCAGCTTCATTAAATAGTACCCGCAAAACCGCAGTCTCAACGTCAACAGTGAAGAGGCGACTCAGGAATGCTGGCCTTCTAGGCAGAGTTCCTCTGTCCAGTGTTCAACTGGTTGAGAGAATGCCAAGAGTATGCAAAGTTGTCAAGGCAAAGGGTGGCTACTTTGAAGAATCTAATGTACATTTTTATTTGTTTAACACTTTTTTGGTTACTACATGATTCCATATGTGTCATTTAATAGTTTGTCTTCACTATTCATCCACAATGTAGAAAACAGTGGGGGGAAAAAGCAAAACCATGGCATGAGTAGATGTCCAAACTTTTGACTGGTACTGTATGAAAATATAATATCACTTATGGCATACAACTACATATATAATAAGTGATATAAAATATACATATATATATATATATACACACACACAGTTGAAGTCAGAAGTTTACCTACACTTAGGTTGGAGTCATTAAAACTCCTTTTTCAACCACTCCACAAAATTCTTGTTAACAAACTATAGTTTTGGAAAGTCGGTTAGGACATCTACTTTGTGTATGACAAGTCATTTTTCCAACAATTGATTACAGACAGATGATTTCACTGTATCACAAATCCAGTGGGTCAGAAGTTTACATACACTAAATTGACTGGGCCTTTAAACATCTTGGAAAATTCCAGAAAATTATGTCACGGCTTTAGAAGCTTCTGATAGTCTAATTGACATCCTTTGAGTCAATTGGAGGTGTACCTGTGGATGTATTTCAAGGCTTACCTTCAAACTCAGTGCCTCCTTGCTTGACACCATGGGAATAGTAAAAGAGATCAGCCAAGACCTCAGAAAAAAAATTGTAGACCTCCACAAATCTGCTTCATCCTTGGGAGCAATTTCCAAACGCCTGAAGGTATCACGTTCATCTGTACAAACAATAGTACGCAAGTATAAACACTATGGGACCACGCAGCCGTCATACCGCTCAAGAAGGAGACGCGTTGTCTCCTAGAGATGAACGTACTTTGGTGCGAAAAGTGCAAATCGATCCCAGAACAACAGCAAAGGACCTTGTGAAAATGCTGAAGGAAACCGGTACAAAAGTATCTATATCCCCAGTCAAACAAGTCATATATCGACATATCCTGAAAGGCCGCTCAGCAAGGAAGAAGCCACTGCTCAAAAACCGACATAAAAAAAGCCAGGCTACGGTTTGCAACTGTACATGGGGACAAAGCTTGTACTTTTTGGAGAAATGTCCTCTGGTCCGATTAAACAAAAATGTAACTGTTTGGCCATAATGACCATCATTATGTTTGGAGGAAAAACGGGGAGGCTTGCAAGCCGAAGAACACCATCTCAACCACGAAGCACAGGGGTGGCAGCATAATGTTGAGGGGGTGCTTTGTTGCAGGAGGGACTGGTGCACTTCACAAAATAGATGTCATCACGACGGAGGAAAATTATGTGGATATATTGAAGCAACATCTCAAGACAGTCTGGAAGTTAAAGCTTGGTCGCATATGGGTCTTCCAAATGGACAATGACCCCAAGCATACTTCCAAAGTTGTGGCAAAATGGCTTAAGGACATCAAAGTCAAGGTATTGGAGTGGCCATCACAAAGCCCTGACCTCAATCCCATAGAAAATTTGTGGGCAGAACTGAAAAAGCGTGTGCGAGCAAGGAGGCCTACAAACCTGACTCAGTTACACCAGCTCTGTCAGGAGGAATGGGCCAAAATTCACCCAACTTATAGTGGGAAGCTTGTGGAAGGCTACCCGAAACATTTGACCCAAGTGAAACAATTTAAAGGCAATGCTACCAAATACTAATTGAGTGTATGTAAACTTCTGACCCACTGGGAATGTGATCAAAGAAATAAAAGCTGAAATAAAACACTCTCTACTATTATTCTGACATTTCGCAAGTGGTGATCCTAACTGACCTAAAACAGGGAATATTTACTTGGATTAAATGTCAAGAATTGTGAAAAACTGAATTTAAATGTATTTGGCTAAGGTGTATGTAAACTTCCGACTTCAACTGTACATACACACGCTACATGATCAAAAGTGTGTGGACACCTGCTTTAACATGTCATTCCAACATCTCTGGCATTAATATGGAGTTGGTCCCCCCTTTACTGCTATAACGGCCTCCACTTTTCTGGGAAGGCTTTCCAATAGATGTTGGAACATTGCTTCTATAACAGCCTCCAACCTTCTGGGAAGGCTTTCCACTAGATGGGGCGGCAGGGTAGCCTAGTGGTTAAGAGCGTTGGAAGGTTGCAAGTTCAAACCCCCGAGCTGACAAGGTACAAATCTGTCGTTCTGCCCCTGAACAGGCAGTTAACCCACTGTTCCTAGGCCGTCATTGAAAATAAGAATTTGTTCTTAACTGACTTGCCTAGTTAAATAAAGGTTAAATAAAGGTAAAATAAAATGTTGGAACATTGCTGCTATAACGGCCTCTTCTGGGAAGGCTTTCCACTAGATGTTGGAACATTGCTGCTATAACAGCCCCCACTCTTCTGGGAAGGCGTTCCACTAGATACTGGAACATTGCTGCTATAACAGCCTCCAATCTTCTGGGAAGGCGTTCCACTAGATACTGGAACATTGCTGCTATAACAGCCTCCACTCTTCTGGGAAGGCTTTCCACTAGATGTTGGAACATTGCTGCTATAACAGCACTCTTCTGGGAAGGCTTTCCACTAGATATTGGAACATTGCTGCTATAACAGCCCCCACTCTTCTGGGAAGGCGTTCCACTAGATGTTGGAACATTGCTGCTATAACAGCACTCTTCTGGGAAGGCTTTCCACTAGATATTGGAACATTGCTGCTATAACAGCCCCCACTCTTCTGGGAAGGCGTTCCACTAGATACTGGAACATTGCTGCTATAACATCCTCCAATCTTCTGGGAAGGCGTTCCACTAGATACTGGAACATTGCTGCTATAACAGCCCCCACTCTTCTGGGAAGGCGTTCCACTAGATGTAGGAACATTGGAAGCAAGTCCCCGCTTCATTCGGCCACAAGAGCAATAGTGAGGTCGGGCACTGTTGTTGGGCGATTAGGCCTGACTCTTAGTCAGCATTCCAATTCATCCCAAAGGTGTTTGATGGGGTTGAGGTCGGGCTCTCAAGGCCAGTCAAGTTCTTCCATACCGATCAACAAACTATTTCTGTCTGACCTTGCTTTGTGCACAGGGGCGTTGTCATGCTGAAACAGGAAAGGGCCTTACCCAAACTGTTACGACAAAGTTGGAAGCACAGAATCGTCTAGAATGTTATTGTATGCTGTAGCGTTAAGATGTCCCTTAACTGGAACTATCCCTCATCCACCAAACTTTACAGTTGGCACTTACGCATTCGGGCAGGTAGCGTTCTCCTGGCATCGCCAAACCCAAATTTGTCCCTTCAGAGTGCCAGATGGTGAAGGGTGATTCAAGACGCTGCTCCAAAATCCAATGGCGGCGAGCTTTACACAATCCAGCCAACGCTTGGAAATGCACATGGTGATCTTAGGCTTGTTTGTGGCTGCCAACCCATTTCATGAAGCAAGCTCCAGACGAACAGTTCTTGTGCTGATGTTGCTTCCAGAGGCAGTTTGGAACTCGGTAGTGAGTGTTGCAACCGAGGACAGATCATTTAAACGCGCTACGCACTTCAGCACTCTGCGGTCCCGTTCTGTGAGCTTGTGTGGCCTGCCACTTCATGGCTGAGCCGTTGTTGCTCCTAGACGTTTCCACTTCACAATTACAGCACTTAGTGGATCAGGGCAGCTCTAGCAGGGCAGAAATCTGGCGAACTGACTAGTTGGAAATGATGGTGCACGTTGAAAGTCGCTGAGTTCTTCAGTAAGACCATTCTACTGCCAATGTTTGTCTATGGAGACTGTATGGCTGGCTGTATGCTCGATTTTATACACCGTCAGCAACAGGTGTGGCTAAAATAGCCTAATTCACTCATTTGAAGGGTGTCCACATACCTTTGACCATGTTATGTACGCATGTTGATAGTTACTGTAAGTGATACTATAATTAAGCAATAAGGCCCAAAGGGGTGTCAATATACCACGGCTAATATATATACCAATATACCACGGCTAATATATATACCAATATACCACGGCTAATATATATATCAATATACCATGGCTAATATATATACCAATATACCACGGCTAATATACAGTGCCTTGCAAAAGTATTCGGCCCCCTTGAACTTTGCGACCTTTTGCCACATTTCAGGCTTCAAACATAAAGATATAAAACTGTATTTTTTTGTGAAGAATCAACAACAAGTGGGACACAATCATGAAGTGGAACGACATTTATTGGATATTTCAAACTTTTTTAACAAATCAAAAACGGAAAAATTGGGCGTGCAAAATAATTCATCCCCTTTACTTTCAGTGCAGCAAACTCTCTCCAGAAGTTCAGTGAGGATCTCTGAATGATCCAATGTTGACCTAAATGACTAATGATGATAAATACAATCCACCTGTGTGTAATCAAGTCTCCGTATAAATGCACCTGCACTGTGATAGTCTCAGAGGTCCGTCAAAAGCGCAGAGAGCATCATGAAGAACAAGGAACACACCAGGCAGGTCCGAGATACTGTTGTGAAGAAGTTTAAAGCCGGATTTGGATACAAAAAGATTTCCCAAGCTTTAAACATCCCAAGGAGCACTGTGCAAGCGATAATATTGAAATGGAAGGAGTATCAGACCACTGCAAATCTACCAAGACCTGCCGTCCCTCTAAACTTTCAGCTCATACAAGGAGAAGACTGATCAGAGATGCAGCCAAGAGGCCCATGATCACTCTGGATGAACTGCAGAGATCTACAGCTGAGGTGGGAGACTCTGTCCATAGGACAACAATCAGTCGTATATTGCACAAATCTGGCCTTTATGGAAGAGTGGCAAGAAGAAAGCCATTTCTTAAAGATATCCATAAAAAGTGTTGTTTCAAGTTTGCCACAAGCCACCTGGGAGACACACCAAACATGTGGAAGAAGGTGCTCTGGTCAGATGAAACCAAAATTTAACTTTTTGGCAACAATGCAAAACGTTATGTTTGGCGTAAAAGCAACACAGCTGAACACACCATCCCCACTGTCAAACATGGTGGTGGCAGCATCATGGTTTGGGCCTGATTTTCTTCAGCAGGGACAGGGAAGATGGTTAAAATTGATGGGAAGATGGATGGAGCCAAATACAGGACCATTCTGAAAGAACCTGATGGAGTCTGCAAAAGACCTGAGACTGGGACGGAGATTTGTCTTCCAACAAGACAATGATCCAAAACATAAAGCAAAATCTACAATGGAATGGTTCAAAAATAAACATATCCAGGTGTTAGAATGGCCAAGTCAAAGTCCAGACCTGAATCCAATCGAGAATCTGTGGAAAGAAATGAAAACTGCTGTTCACAAATGCTCTCCATCCAACCTCACTGAGCTCGAGCTGTTTTGCAAGGAGGAATGGGAAAAAATGTCAGTCTCTCAATGTGCAAAACTGATAGAGACATACAGACTTACAGCTGTAATCGCAGCAAAAGGTGGCGCTACAAAGTATTAACTTAAGGGGGCTGAATAATTTTGCACGCCCAATTTTTCAGTTTTTGATTTGTTAAAAAAGTTTGAAATATCCAATAAATGTCGTTCCACTTCATGATTGTGTCCCACTTGTTGTTGATTCTTCACAAAAAAATACAGTTTTATATCTTTATGTTTGAAGCCTGAAATGTGGCAAAAGGTCGCAAAGTTCAAGGGGCCGAATACTTTCGCAAGGCACTGTATATACCAATATACCACGGCTAATATATATACCAATATACCACGGCTAATATATATACCAATAACCACGGCTAATATATATACCAATATACCACGGCTAATATATATACCAATATACCACGGCTAATATATATACCAATATACCACGGCTAATATATATACCAATATACCACGGCTAATATATATACCAATATACCACGGCTAATATATATACCAATATACCACGGCTAATATATATACCAATATACCACGGCTAATATATATACCAATATACCACGGCTAATATATATACCAATATACCACGGCTAAGGGCTGTTCCTAGTCACGACACAACGGCTAACGGGTGGGGGATTGGCAGGACAGAGTTAGGGAAACCCTGGCTTTGAGGATACAATATGATCAAGATGGGGGGCGGGCTGTATATTCCAGCTCACCGTTCTTGAAGACCTTCCCTATCCCATTCTTCTGGAACCTGCTGCCCCTGTCTCCCTCCATGTAGGGGAAAACTCGGCCCTGGTGCGTCCAGAAGTAGTCCTTAGAACCAAAGAAGAAAACTGGGAACTCTCCGATCTCATGGCGAAGGTGTTGGATGTTGGTGGGGATGTTCCGAGGGTGATGTATCTCTGCAGGCCACCACCTGGACAGGGTTAGGGTTAGTTAGGCCAAGGGAGAGAGGAGGCAGTGCTCTACACAAACATACTGCTGACTGACCCGTAGTCTCTGCTAGGTAAAGCTCCGCCATATCTCAGCTCACTGGTCACCATAGCAGCACCTACCCATAGCACGCGCTCCAGCAGGTATATCTCACTGGACACCCCCAAAGCCAATTCTTCCTTTGGCCGCCTCTCCTTCCAGTTCTCTGCTGCCAATGACTGGAACGAACTGCAAAACTCTCTGAAGCTGGACACACTTACCTCCCTCACTAGCTTTAAGCACCAGATGTCAGAGCAGCTCACAGATCACTGCAACTGTACATAGCCCATCTGTAAACAACCCATCTATCTACCTCATCCCCATACTGTATATATTTATTTATCTTGCTCCTTTGCACCCCAGTATCTCTACTTGCACATTCATTAATCTTCTGCACATCTACCATTCCAGTGTTTAAATGCTATATTGTAATTACTTCGCCACCATGGCCTATTTATTGCCTTACCTCCCTTATCCTACCTCATTTGCACATGCTGTATATAGATTTTTCTACTGTATTATTGATTGTATGTTTGTTTATTCCATGTGTAACTCTGTGTTGTTGTATGTGTTGAACTGCTGTGTTTTATCTTGGCCAGGTCGCAGTTGTAAATGATAACTTGTTCTCAACTAGCCTACCTGGTTAAATAAAGGTGAAATAAAAAATAAAATGTAAAAAAGTTGGCCAGGTCTCTGCACTGACCTGTAGTTGCCCAGCTTGACCCAGATGATGTCTCTGTATTTGGGTTTCTTTCCGGCGCGGCAGTCGTTACAGAACCAGCTGCCATCCGGCATGGCGATGTTCAGACAGTCTGGATGGAACGCTGCTGGACACGACTCACAGCACAGGAGCTGGCCACCTACACACACACAGACTTAGAACACAAGGCAACACGTCTCTCCTGCTTGGACTACAGACTAACTACTGTTCAGAACACAATTGTGTAGCTGACATGTGAGTGGTGGTTTCTGCTCTGACATGCACTGTCAACTGTGGGACATTACATAGACAGGTGTGTCTTTCCAAATCATGTCCAATCAATAGAATTTACCACAGGTGGACTCCAATACAATTGCAGAAACATCTAAAGGATGATCAATAGAAAGGATGCACCTGAGCTCTATTTAGTCTCAT
The DNA here is from genome assembly GCF_045791955.1 of Oncorhynchus clarkii lewisi. Lineage (NCBI taxonomy): Eukaryota > Metazoa > Chordata > Actinopteri > Salmoniformes > Salmonidae > Oncorhynchus > Oncorhynchus clarkii. The sequence continues at coordinate 65,170,146 of NC_092165.1, forward strand.
AGCAAAGGGTCTGAATACTTATGTAAATAAGGAATCTGTTTTTTGTGCTTTGTCATTATGGGGTATTGTGATGTCATTGTGGGGTATTGTTTGTAGATTGATGAGGGGGGGGGGAGTCAAGGGGTCTGAATGCACTCTATATGCTACTGCGCGACAACAACAAAAAGACCTGTCGACCAACAGTCTATTGACCAAACAATGGACAAGTTGACTAGTTAGTGGCTGTTCATCTGTGTAGTTAGTGTGTGTATAGTTGATAGTGTAGTTGGTGGTGTAGTTGTGTATCTGTGTAGTTGTGCATCTGTACCTTTGGAGCAGACGAAGCACCAGCTGACGTTGACATGCGAGTGGTGGCTGTAGCCCTTCTTGGGTGAGAAATGGTTGGTGCAGATGATGGTGGTGGGGGTCAACATCTCACTGCCAGCCGCAACACACACCTCTCCTGTATGGTACGCCACCGGACAGCGCAGGCAACGCATCAGCTTACCTACAATACACCACGATATTAACACACCTGACATCAGCTTACCTACAGTACACCATTATAAACCTCTTTATCCTACCCCCTCCTTTTTCGAACATTCTGTTAAAAATCGCGCAACATTTCAGCGTCCTGCTACTCATGCCAGGAATATAGTATATGCATATGATTAGTATGTGTGGATAGAAAACACTCTGAAGTTTCTAAAACTGGTTAAATCACGGCTGTGACTATAACAGAGCGTGTGTTTCATCGAAAAGCGCAAGAAAAACTGGTCACTGAAATCTGAAAAAAGTATCCATGCGCCCCTTTCATGGATTGTTTAAAGGAAACCAAATTTAATATGGAGACGGATGCAATTCCTACAGCTTCCACACGATGTCGCCAAAAATGTCGTCATTTTCATTGACAAAAATCCTTTGAGACATTACCAATAGATCCGTGATTCCATCCAGCCTACCTCAATCGATTTTGGAAGATTGAAAAATGGACACTGTTTTCTTGTGTAGCTGCTATTGAATACAGATCGCCTAGTGATCAATTTGATCGCTTATTAACGTTTACAAATACCTAAAGTTGGGTTATAAAAGTAGGTTGAAGTGTTTTGTCAAAGAATATAGGCAACTTATATAATTTTTAAACATGACGTTGCGTGTTGGAAGAGAGCTTTTTTCCTGATGCAGACAGGCTGTACAAATTGATATTTTGGGCATTCATGGACGGATTTAATCGGGAAAAAGACCAATTTGTGATGTTTATGGGACATATAGGAGTGCCAACAAAGAATATCATCAAAGGTAATGAATGTTTTATATTTTATTTCTGCGTTTTTGTGTAGCGCCGGCTACGCTAATTATTTTGTTTACGTCGCCTTCAGGCATTTTGGGGTGTTGCATGCTATCAGATAATAGCTTCTCATGCTTTCGCCGAAAAGCATTTTAAAAATCTGACTTGTTGGCTAGAATCACAACGAGTGTAGCTTTAATTCAATACCCTGCATGTGTATTTTAATGAACGTTTGAGTTTTAACGAGTACATTTAGCGTAGCGCATTTGCATTTCCAAGTGTGTAGTTGAGACATCTGCGTCTCAGGTAGGAGCAAGAAGTTAACACACCTGACATCAGCTTACCTACAATACACCATGATATTAACACACCTGACATCAGCTTACCTACAATACACCACATGATATTAACACAACTGACATCATAGACCATGGACAGTCAGATCTCTAGGGCTGTCCCCCCTCCCTCCCAAAATAAATGTTGGTCGACCGAGAGTCTTGTTTCTAAAGCTGATTTTTTTCCCCCCCAGACCAATCAATTTTAAAACATTAATTGTTCCACCCTGTGTTTTTGAATAAAATAAACTATTTGCACTGAGCATGTCGGACGCTTTAAGCACACTGTTTGATTGAATAATTAAGACACCCAAATGACTCAAGATGGCCATGCTGTGTAAAAAAGAAAAAGACCGCAGGTGCCTGTGTGATTGGTGCCCATAGTCTCTCTCCTCCCTTCTGCAGCGGAAAGACGGCAGGTGTTTATCAGTTGTCCATGCTGAAGCTGCAACAATTTCAGCCATGTTTTTTACTTGTTTCACTGACTTTTCAGTCAGTAAATTTTTCAGAAATCCCTCATTTGTTTAGGAAAAACATTCCCTCAATGTAAAACATGTAAGCGTCGCACGCATGTGACCAATAAAGACTGACCTATAGCCTATCATCGCATCAATAAAAAAAATTATAAACTCTGAACACTAACAACCAAATGGATGAAGAGGAAGTGAAAAACTAACTGGAAACAAGCAAATATCATGGTGTATTGTAGGCCTCCAGCTCCATGGTGGTTCTACAAGGCTGCTATAAGGAGGAGATCCAGACAAAGCAGGGTAAAGGAGCAGGCCTCCAGCTCCATGGTGGTTTTACAAGGCTGCTGTAAGGAGGAGATCCAGACAAAGGAGGGTAAAGGAGCAGGCCTCCAGCTCCATGGTGGTTCTATAAGGCTATATACCAACATGCTTCAAGCAGACCACCATAGTCCCTGTGCCCAGAACACAAAGGCAACCTGCCTAAATGACTACAAACCCGTAGCACTCACGTTCGTAGCCACAAAGTGCTTTGAAAGGCTTGTAATGGCTCACATCAACACCATTATCCCAGAAACCCTAGACCCACTCCAATTTGCATACCGCCCAAACAGATCCACAGATGAAGCAATCTCTATTGCACTCCACACTGCCCTTTCCCACCTGGACAAAAGGAACACCGACATGAGACCCTGGGACTAAACATCTCCCTCCACAACTGGATCCTGGACTACCTGACGGGCCGCCCCCAGGTGGTAAGGGTTGGTAACACATCCGCCACGCTGATCCTTAACATGGGGACCCCTCAGGGGTGGGTGCGTGCTCAGTCCCCTCCTGTACTCACTGTTCACCGACTCCAACACCTTCATTAAGTTTGCTGACGACAACAGTGGAAGGCCTGATCACCAACAACAATGAGACAGCCTATAGGGAGGTGGTCAGAGACCTGTCAGTGTGGTGCCAGGACAACAACCTGTCCCTCAACGTCACCAAGATAAAGGAGATGATTGTGGACTACAGGAAAAGGAGGGCCCAGCCCAGCCCATCCCATTCGACAGGGCTGTAATGGAGCGGGTTGAGAGAGTCAAGTTCCATGGTGTCCACATCACTAAGGACCTATTATGGTCCAAACACACCAAGACAGTCGAGAGCACTGGTTGCATCACCGCTTGGTATGGCAAGTGCCGCAAGGAGCTACAGAGTAAGGGTGTGTGTACAGCCCAGTACATCACAGGGCCCAGCTCCCTGCCATCCAGGAGCTCTACACCAGACGGTGTCAGAGGAAGCTCCTAAAAACTGTCAAGGACTCCAGCCACCCAAGTCATAGATCGTTCTCTCTGCTGCCGCACGGCAAGCAGTGCCGGAGGGCCAGTATGGTACCAAAATACTCCTTAAAAGCTTGTACCCCCAAGCCATATGACTGCTGAACAGTTCATCAAATGGCTACCTGGAGTATTTGCATTGAACCCTTACTGTATTACGTATTTGTGCAACGACTCTCTTTTAACCCTAACCCTAACCCATAGGCTCGATGTACACTCACTGGACTCTACCCATACACACACTCACTGGACTCTACCCATACACACACACACTCACTGGACTCTACCCATACACACACACACACTCACTGGACTCTACCCATACACACACACACACACACACTCACTGGACTCTACCCATACACACACACACACACCACTCACTGGACTCTACCCATACACACACACACACACACTCACTGGACTCTACCCATACACACACACACACACACTCACTGGACTCTACCCACACACACACACTCACTGGACTCTACCCACACACACACACACACTGGACTCTACCCACACACACACACTCACTGGACTCTACCCACACACACACACTCACTGGACTCTACCCACACACACACACACTCACTGGACTCTACCCACACACACACTCACTGGACTCTACCCACACACACACTCACTGGACTCTACACACACTCACTGGACTCTATCCAAACACACACTCACTGGACTCTATCCACACACACACTCACTGGACTCTACCCACACACACACTCACTGGACTCTATCCACACACACACTCACTGGACTCTACCCACACACACACTCACTGGATTCTACCCACACACTCACTGGACTCTACCCACACACTCACTGGACTCTACCCACACACTCACTCACTCACTGGACTCTACCCACACACTAACTGGCCTCTACCCACACACTCACTGGACTCTACCCACACACTCACTCACTGGACTCTATCCACACACACACTCACTGGATTCTACCCACACACTCACTGGACTCTACCCACACACTCACTGGACTCTACCCACACACTCACTCACTCACTGGACTCTACCCACACACTCACTGGACTCTACCCACACACTCACTGGACTCTACCCACACACTCACTGGACTCTACCCACACACTCACTCACTCACTGGACTCTACCCACACACTCACTGGACTCTACCCACACACGCACTCACTGGACTCTACCCACACACAGACACATCCTCGCTGGACTCTACCCACACACACGCACACCCTCGCTGGACTCTACCCACACACGCACTCACTCACTGGACTCTACCCACACACACGCACACCCTCGCTGGACTCTACCCACACACCCTCGCTGGACTCTACCCACACACCCTCGCTGGACTCTACCCACACACCCTCGCTGGACTCTACCCACACACCCTCGCTGGACTCTACCCACACACCCTCGCTGGACTCTACCCACACACCCTCGCTGGACTCTACCCACACACCCTCGCTGGACTCTACCCACACACCCTCGCTGGACTCTACCCACACACCCTCGCTGGACTCTACCCACACACCCTCGCTGGACTCTACCCACACACCCTCGCTGGACTCTACCCACACACCCTCGCTGGACTCTATCCACACACACACACACTCGCTGGACTCTACCCACACACACACACACACACACGCAAACTCGCTGGACTCTACCCACACACACACTCACTGGACTCTACCCACACACACACACTCACTGGACTCTACCCACACACACTCACTGGACTCTACCCACACACACACACTCACTGGACTCTACCCACACACACACTCACTCACTGGACTCTACCCACACACACACACTCACTGGACTCTACCCACACACACACTCACTGGACTCTACCCACACACACACTCACTGGACTCTACCCACACACACACTCACTGGACTCTACACACACTCACACACTCACTGGACTCTACCCACACACTCACTGGCCTCTACCCACACACTCACTCACTCACTGGACTCTACCCACACACTCACTGGAATCTACCCACACACGCACTCACTCACTGGACTCTACCCACACACGCACTCACTGGACTCTACCCACACACACACACACACTCACTGGACTCTACCCACACACAGACACACCCTCGCTGGACTCTACCCACACACCCTCACTGGACTCTACCCACACACCCTCACTGGACTCTACCCACACACCCTCACTGGACTCTACCCACACACCCTCACTGGACTCTACCCACACACCCTCACTGGACTCTACCCACACACCCTCACTGGACTCTACACACACACCCTCACTGGACTCTACACACACACCCTCACTGGACTCTACCCACACACACACTCGCTGGACTCTACCCACACACACACTCGCTGGACTCTACCCACACACACACTCGCTGGACTCTACCCACACACACACTCGCTGGACTCTACCCACACACACACTCGCTGGACTCTACCCACACACACACTCGCTGGACTCTACCCACACACACACTCGCTGGACTCTACCCACACACCCTCGCTGGACTCTACCCACACACCCTCGCTGGACTCTACCCACACACCCTCGCTGGACTCTACCCACACACCCTCGCTGGACTCTACCCACACACCCTCGCTGGACTCTACCCACACACCCTCGCTGGACTCTATCCACACACACACACACACACTCGCTGGACTCTACCCACACACACACACACACACACACACACACACACGCGCAAACTCGCTGGACTCTACCCACACACACACTCGCTGGACTCTACCCACACACACACTCGCTGGACTCTACCCACACACACACTCGCTGGACTCTACCCACACACACACTCACTGGACTCTACCCACACACACACTCACTGGACTCTACCCACACACACACTCACTGGACTCTACCCACACACACACACTCACTGGACTCTACCCACACACACACACTCACTGGACTCTACCCACACACACACACTCACTGGACTCTACCCACACACACCCTCACTGGACTCTACCCACACACACACTCACTGGACTCTACCCACACACACCCTCACTGGACTCTACCCACACACACCCTCACTGGACTCTACCCACACACACACACTCACTGGTCTCTACCCACACACACACTTACTGGACTCTACCCACACTGGACTCTACCCACACACACACACACACTCACTGGACTCTACCCACACACACACACACACACACTCACTGGACTCTACCCACACACACACACACTCACTGGACTCTACCCACACACACACACTCACTGAACTCTACCCACACACACTGGACTCTACCCACACACACTCACTGGACTCTACCCACACACACTCACTGGACTCTACCCACACACCCACACACTCACTTGCCTCTACCCACACACTCACTCGCCTCTACCCACACACACACACTCACTCGCCTCTACCCACACACACACACTCACTCGCCTCTACCCACACACACACACTCACTCGCCTCTACCCACACTCACTCGCCTCTACCCACACTCACTCGCCTCTACCCACACTCACTCGCCTCTACCCACACTCACTCGCCTCTACCCACACTCACTCGCCTCTACCCACACTCACTGGACTCTACCCACACTCACTGGACTCTACCCACACTCACTGGACTCTACCCACACTCACTGGACTCTACCCACACTCACTGGACTCTACCCACACTCACTGGACTCTACCCACACTCACTGGACTCTACCCACACTCACTGGACTCTACCCACACTCACTGGACTCTACCCACACTCACTGGACTCTACCCACACTCACTGGACTCTACCCACACTCACTGGACTCTACCCACACTCACTGGACTCTACCCACACTCACTGGACTCTACCCACACTCACTGGACTCTACCCACACTCACTGGACTCTACCCACACACACTGGACTCTACCCACACACACACACAATGGACTCTACCCACACACACACTCACTGGACTCTACCCACACTCACTGGACTCTACCCACACTCACTGGACTCTACCCACACTCACTGGACTCTACCCACACTCACTGGACTCTACCCACACTCACTGGACTCTACCCACACTCACTGGACTCTACCCACACTCACTGGACTCTACCCACACTCACTGGACTCTACCCACACTCACTGGACTCTACCCACACTCACTGGACTCTACCCACACTCACTGGACTCTACCCACACTCACTGGACTCTACCCACACTCACTGGACTCTACCCACACACACACTCACTGGACTCTACCCACACACACACTCACTGGACTCTACCCACACTCACTGGACTCTACCCACACTCACTGGACTCTACCCACACTCACTGGACTCTACCCACACTCACTGGACTCTACCCACACTCACTGGACTCTACCCACACTCACTGGACTCTACCCACACTCACTGGACTCTACCCACACTCACTGGACTCTACCCACACACACTGGACTCTACCCACACACACTGGACTCTACCCACACACACTGGACTCTACCCACACACACACACACTGGACTCTACCCACACACACACACACTGGACTCTACCCACACACACACACACTGGACTCTACCCACACACACACACACACTGGACTCTACCCACACACACACTCACTGGACTCTACCCACACACACACTCACTGGACTCTACCCACACACACACTCACTGGACTCTACCCACACACACACTCACTGGACTCTACCCACACACACACACTCACTGGACTCTACCCACACACACACACTCACTGGACTCTACCCACACACACACACTCACTGGACTCTACCCACACACACACTCACTGGCCTCTACCCACACACACACACACACTCACTTGCCTCTACCCACACACACACACACACACTCACTGGACTCTACCCACACACACACTCACTGGCCTCTACCCACCCACACACACACACACACACACTCACTTGCATCTACCCACACACACACACACACACACACACTCACTGGACTCTACCCACACACACACTCACTGGCCTCTACCCACCCACACACACACTCGCTTGCCTCTACCCACACACACACACACACACTCGCTTGCCTCTACGCACACACACACACACACACTCGCTTGCCTCTACGCACACACACTCGCTTGCCTCTACCCACACACACTCGCCTGCCTCTACCCACACACACACTCACTTGCCTGCCTCTACCCACACACACACTCACTTGCCTGCCTCTACCCACACACACACACTCACTTGCCTGCCTCTACCCACACACACACTCACTTGCCTGCCTCTACCCACACACACTCACTTGCCTGCCTCTACCCACACACACACTCACTTGCCTGCCTCTACCCACACACACACTCACTTGCCTGCCTCTACCCACACACACACTCACTTGCCTGCCTCTACCCACACACACACTCACTTGCCTGCCTCTACCCACACACACACTCACTTGCCTGCCTCTACCCACACACACACACACTTGCCTGCCTCTACCCACACACACACTCACTTGCCTGCCTCTACCCACACACACACTCACTTGCCTGCCTCTACCCACACACACACACACTTGCCTGCCTCTACCCACACACACACACACTTGCCTGCCTCTACCCACACACACACACTCACTTGCCTGCCTCTACCCACACACACACACTCACTTGCCTGCCTCTACCCACACACACACACTCACTTGCCTGCCTCTACCCACACACACACTCACTTGCCAGCCTCTACCCACACACACACTCACTTGCCTGCCTCTACCCACACACACACACTCACTTGCCTGCCTCTACCCACACACACACACTCACTTGCCTGCCTCTACCCACACACACACACTCACTTGCCTGCCTCTACCCACACACACACACTCACTTGCCTGCCTCTACCCACACACACACACTCACTTGCCTGCCTCTACCCACACACACACACTCACTTGCCTGCCTCTACCCACACACACACACTCACTTGCCTGCCTCTACCCACACACACACACTCACTTGCCTGCCTCTACCCACACACACACACTCACTTGCCTGCCTCTACCCACACACACACACTCACTTGCCTGCCTCTACCCACACACACACTCACTTGCCTGCCTCTACCCACACACACTTGCCTGCCTCTACCCACACACACTTGCCTGCCTCTACCCACACACACTTGCCTGCCTCTACCCACACACACACACACTTGCCTGCCTCTACCCACACACACACACACTTGCCTGCCTCTACCCACACACACACACACTTGCCTGCCTCTACCCACACACACACACACTTGCCTGCCTCTACCCACACACACACTCACTTGCCTGCCTCTACCCACACACACACTCACTTGCCTGCCTCTACCCACACACACACTCACTTGCCTGCCTCTACCCACACACACACTCACTTGCCTGCCTCTACCCACACACACACTCACTTGCCTGCCTCTACCCACACACACACTCACTTGCCTGCCTCTACCCACCCACACACTCACTTGCCTGCCTCTACCCACACACTCACTTGCCTGCCTCTACCCACACACTTGCCTCTACCCACACACTCACTTGTCTCTACCCACACACACACACACACTCACTGGACTCTACCCCCACACACACACTGGACTCTACCCACACACTACAACACGCATATGATGCTGCTGCCACTCTGTTTATTAACTATGCATAGTCACTATACCCTTACCTATTTGTATATATTATCTCAATTACCTCTACTAACCATACCTTTGCACATTGACTCGGTACTGGTACTCCTATATAGACATATTATTTTGTTACTATTTTTCGTTTAGTTCATGTTCCCTATTTTTATTTTTTTTACCTCTGCATTGTTGATTAAGGGCTCGTAAGTAAGCATTTCACGATACCTTTTCTATTTGGCGCACGTGACAAATAAAATGTGATTATGATTAATAAAGCCCGGCACATTAACAGTTAGGATATTGATTATAGACATAATTAAGTTGGAGTTTCCTCTCTCCTCACTTTTCTTAGAAAATAAGTCAAGGGCTGTTTCCTTATCTCCTCCCTCTGCTGCTGCCTCCATTGTTCTCAACGCCATTATGCCAATCGCAACTTGGTCTAGGAAAAGGCGCCAATTTAAAACCACACTCATGTGTTTCAGAACCACGGACAGCGACCACTATCCAAGCAGGAGAACGCGCATGTTATAAAATCATTTTTATTAGTGTTGCACCATTGTTCTTACATAATATAACCATATATAACCATATATAACCATATGCAATTTCAGTAGCATGTCTTAGAGTGACGGACTGGGCCATCCCAACGGCCTCCACAACGGATCAGTCCACTCAGACAGGAGCCAGTCAGACTGGTGTACTGTACACCATGGAAGAAAAATAAAGTTATATTTCCGACTGCTCGACTAAAGACATTTCGGTCGACCAACAGCCTACAGAACGCAGAGTTAAAACTAGCCATTGACTAAATCATCTCAGGGAAAGTGTTAGGGTTTAATGGTCAGGGACCCAGCCTGCTTCACCCTCGGTAGTCTAGGGTTAGGGTACTTACCCTCGGTAGTCTAGGGTTAGGGTACTGACTCTCACCCTTGGTAGTCTAGGGTTAGGGTACTGACTCTCACCCTTGGTAGTCTAGGGTTAGGGTACTGACTCTCACCCCCGGGAGTCTAGGGTTAGGGTACTGACTCTCACCCTCGGGAGTCTAGGGTTAGGGTACTGACTCTCACCCCCGGGAGTCTAGGGTTAGGGTACTGACTCTCACCCCCGGGAGTCTAGGGTTAGGGTACTGACTCTCACCCCCGGGAGTCTAGGGTTAGGGTACTGACTCACCCTTGGTAGCCTTGGGTTTAGAGTGGCAGCTGAGACAGGAGTGGAGGGGGCAGCGGAAAACCTTGTCGAAAACCGTGAGGGCGTTGGGGCGGACACAGGCTTCATGGTAGAACTTCCCACAGTGCTGCACGTTACAACGATGCACCTCCCCCTCCGACAGCTTACAGCTGAAACACTGGTGCACCCCTGGAGAGAGACAGAGTCAGGGTTAACATGAGAGAGACAGAGCCAGGGTGAACACTGGAGAGAGACGGAGCCAGGGTGAACACTGGAGAGAGACGGAGCCAGGGTGAACACTGGAGAGAGACGGAGCCAGGGTGAACACTGGAGAGAGACGGAGCCAGGGTGAACACTGGAGAGAGACGGAGCCAGGGTGAACACTGGAGAGAGACGGAGCCAGGGTGAACACTGGAGAGAGACGGAGCCAGGGTGAACACTGGAGAGAGACGGAGCCAGGGTGAACACTGGAGAGAGACGGAGCCAGGGTGAACACTGGAGAGAGACGGAGCCAGGGTGAACACTGGAGAGAGACGGAGCCAGGGTGAACACTGGAGAGAGACGGAGAGATGGGGTTAACCAGTCATTACCTGAGGTGCTACAGACAGGATGACCCTGTTCTTACCTGAGGTGCTACAGACAGGATGACCCTGATCTTACCTGAGGTGCTACAGACAGGATGACCCTGATCTTACCTGAGGTGCTACAGACAGGATGACCCTGTTCTTACCTGAGGTGCTATAGACAGGATGACCCTGATCTTACTTGAGGTGCTACAGGATGACCCTGTTCTTACCTGAGGTGCTACAGACAGGATGACCCTGATCTTACCTGAGGTGCTACAGACAGGATGACCCTGATCTTACCTGAGGTGCTACAGACAGGATGACCCTGATCTTACCTGAGGTGCTACAGACAGGATGACCCTGTTCTTACCTGAGGTGCTACAGACAGGATGACCCTGTTCTTACCTGAGGTGCTACAGGATGACCCTGCTCTTACCTGAGGTGCAGTCTGGACAGAGCAGCTTGTCCTGTGGTTTCAGGGTGGATCCTAGACAGGAGAGGTGAAAGGACCCACAGCACTGACCCTCACATGGCACCACATCCTCTCCAGCCTGCTCACACACCTATAACAAACACCGTCAGCAACATAGTGAACCCCACACCGACGACAGTCAGACAGCAGCATAGTGAACCCCACACCGACAACAGTCAGACAGCAGCATAGTGAACCCCACACCGACAACAGTCAGACAGCAGCATAGTGAACCCCACACCGACAACAGTCAGAGAGCAGCATAGTGAACCCCACACCGACAACAGTCAGACAGCAGCATAGTGAACCCCACACCGACAACAGTCAGACAGCAGCATAGTGAACCACACACCGACGACAGACAGCAACATAGTGAACCCCACACCGACAAGTCAGACAGCAGCATAGTGAACACCACACCGACAAGTCAGAGAGCAGCATAGTGAACACCACACCGACAAGTCAGACAGCAGCATAGTGAACCCCACACCGACAACAGCCAGACAGCAGCATAGTGAACCCCACATCGACAACGGTCAGACAGCAACATAGTGAACCCCACACCGACAACAGTCAGACAGCAGCATCGTGAACCCCACACCGACAACAGACAAACAGCAGCATAGTGAACCCCACACCGACAACAGCCAGACAGCTCCATAGTGAACCCCACACCGACAACAGCCAGACAGCAGCATAGTGAACCCCACACCGACAACAGTCAGACAGCAGCATAGTGAACGACACATCTACAAACAGAACACACTGAAACTCCTCCCCCAACCCTAGGAGATGAGCTGTTCTCACCTGACAGACAGATTCCTTTTTGGGGCCTCCTCCGTTAGTCTTCTTGGCCCCGTTGGTCTGGTCTATGCTGTCACTGGGGGATTCTGGACGCTCTTCAATGCCAGAGCCCTCTGGCTCAGGACTGGCTGCTGCTTTCTTCCTCTTCTTGGTCTGGGAGGATGCTAATTGGCTGGCTGAGTCCAGCCTCCTCTTCCTGATTGGCTTTGTCTTCTCTAGTTCTTTAGAACTAGTGAATCCTTTAACATGTGTCTCCGTTTTCTTTCTGTTTCTCATCTTCGTGGGGGCGGAGGACTCTGCTGACACAGCCTGGGGTTAGAGTTAGGAGAGGAAGATCCGACTCGTCATCATGGACATCTAAAAAGGCAACATACTGGCAGTGTTTTCCAAAAGTATATGGAGTAGCCAGCCAACTAGAAAAAGGGGCCAGACAGGTTCCCACGGGCCAGCTTGGTGTTGGTGGCCTCCGGTACATTCTAATGCCTTGATTCCATCCAAAACACGCAGCTAAATTATTTAATGCTTTAATTGAGTTTACTTCCCAGAGAAAAAGTCCTGCGGGGTCTAGTTTTGTCTTATCTTGATTATTGTCCAGTCCTGTGGTCGAGTGCTGCAAGGATAGACCTAGTTAAGCTGCAGCTGTCGGGCTGCGTGAGTGCGTATTGATGTGTAGTAGAGGTCGACCGATTAATCGGAATGGCCGATTAATTAAGGCCGATTTCAAGTTTTCATAACAATCCGAAATCGGTATTTATGGACAGCAATTTGGCCTAATTTGTTTTACACCTTTATTTAACTAGGCAAGTCAGTTAAGAACACATTCTTATTTTCAATGACGGCCTAGGAACGGGTAGGGTTAACGACAGATTTTTACATTGTCAGCTCGGGGATTCAATCTTGCAACCTTACAGTTCACTAGTCCAACGCTCTAACCACCTGCCTCTCATTGCACTCCACGAGGAGCCTGCCTGTTACGCAAATGCAGTAGAAGCCAAGGTAAGTTGCTAGCTAGCATTAAACTTATCTTATAAAAAACAATCAATCAATCATAATCACTAGGTAATTATACATGGTTGATGATACTAGTTTATCTAGCGTGTCCTGCGTTGCATATAATCGATGCGGTGCGTATTCGTGAAAAAGGACTGTCGTTGCTCCAATGTGTACCGAACCATAAACATCAATGCCTTTCTTAAAATCAATACACAGGAGTATATATTTTTAAACCTGCATATTTAGCTAAAAGAAATCCAGGTTAGCAGGCAATATTAATCAGGTGAAATTGTGTCACTTCTCTTGCGTTCATTGCACGCAGAGTCAGTGTATATGCAACAGTTTGGGCTGCCTAACTTGCCAGAATTGTACGTAATTATGACATAACATTGAAGGTTGTGCAATGTAACAGACTTATGGTTGCCACCTGTTAGATAAAATATGGAAAGGTACCGTATTTCACTGAAAGAATAAACGTCTTGTTTTCGAGATGATAGTTTCCGGTTTCGACCATATTAATGACCTAAGGCTCGTATTTCTGTGTGTTATTATGTTATAATTAAGTCTATGATTTGATAGAGCAGTCTGACCAATTTTTCAGTTTTTGATTTGTTAAAAAAGTTTGAAATATCCAATAAATGTCGTTCCACTTCACGATTGTGTCCCACTTGTTGTTGATTCTTCACAAAAAAATACAGTTTTATATCTTTATGTTTGAAGCCTGAAATGTGGCAAAAGGTCGCAAAGTTCAAGGGGGCCGAATACTTTCGCAAGGCACTGTATGTGGGCTGTGTGTGTGTGTATTGATATGTGGGCTGTGTGTGTGTGTATTGATATGTGGGCTGTGTGTGTGTGTATTGATATGTGGGCTGTGTGTGTGTGTATTGATATGTGGGCTGTGTGTGTGTGTATTGATATGTGGGCTGCGTGTGTGTGTGTGTGTATTGATATGTAGGCTGTGTGTGTGTGTGTGTGTGTGTGTGTATTGATATGTAGGCTGTGTGTGTGTGTGTGTGTGTGTGTGTGTGTATTGATATGTGGGCTGCGTGTGTATTGATATGTGGGCTGCGTGTGTATTGATATGTGGGCTGCGTGTGTGTGTGTGTGTATTGATATGTAGGCTGTGTGTGTGTGTATTGATATGTGGGCTGTGTGTGTGTGTATTGATATGTGGGCTGCGTGTGTATTGATATGTGGGCTGCGTGTGTATTGATATGTGGGCTGCGTGTGTATTGATATGTGGGCTGCGTGTGTATTGATATGTGGGCTGCGTGTGTGTGTGTGTGTATTGATATGTAGGCTGTGTGTGTGTGTATTGATATGTGGGCTGTGTGTGTGTGTATTGATATGTGGGCTGTGTGTGTATTGATATGTGGGCTGCGTGTGTATTGATATGTGGGCTGCGTGTGTATTGATATGTGGGCTGCGTGTGTATTGATATGTGGGCTGCGTGTGTATTGATATGTGGGCTGCGTGTGTGTGTGTGTGTATTGATATGTGGGCTGCGTGTGTGTGTGTATTGATATGTGGGCTGCGTGTGTATTGATATGTGGGCTGCGTGTGTATTGATATGTGGGCTGCGTGTGTGTGTGTGTGTATTGATATGTGGGCTGCGTGCGTGTGTATTGATATGTGGGCTGTGTGTGTATTGATATGTGGGCTGTGTGCGTGTGAGTATTGATATGTAGGCTGTGTGCATGTGTATTGATATGTGGGCTGCATGTGTATTGATATGTGGGCTGCATGTGTATTGATATGTGGGCTGCATGTGTATTGATATGTGGGCTGCATGTGTATTGATATGTGGGCTGCATGTGTATTGATATGTGGGCTGCATGTGTATTGATATGTGGGCTGCATGTGTATTGATATGTGGGCTGCATGTGTGTGTATTGATATGTGGGCTGTGTGTGTGTGTGTGTGTTGATATGTGGGCTGCGTGTGTGTGTGTGTGTGTTGATATGTGGGCTGCGTGTGTGTGTGTGTGTGTGTGTGTGTGTGTGTGTGTATTGATATGTGGGCTGCGTGTGCCTTTTTAAAATTGATGTGGTTCTTGTCTATTAGTGCGTCCTCTAACCACTAGGCCACCACCTGCCTCCTCTAAGCACTAGGCCACCACCTGCTGCCCCATGTGGTCTAGGCCTATATCATGAAGACTATTTTCTAACCTGTCTTCGAGATTCAAGTATTATTTCAAGTTTTACTGCAAGATATGAATTGTCACAATGTTTGTTGTTCAAATTACGTATTTGACTAAAACAGTGAAGAGGCGACTCCGCTGGCTTTCTCAGGCAGAGTTGCAAAGAAAAAGCCATATCTCAGACTGGCCAATAAAAATAAAAGATTAAGATGGGCAAAAGAACACAGACACTGGACAGAGGAACTCTGCCTAGAAGTCCAGCATCCCGGAGTCGCCTTTTCACTGTTGACGTTGAGACTGGTGTTTTGTAGGTACTATTTAATGAAGCTGCCAGTTGAGGACTTGTGAGGTGTCTGTTTTTCAAACTAGACACACTAATGTACTTGTCCTCTTGCTCATTTGAGCACCGGGGCCTCCCACTCTTTCTTTTCTGGTTAGAGCAAGTTTGCTCTGTTCTGTGAAGGGAGTAGTACACCGCGTTGTACGAGATCTTCAGTTTCTTGGCAATTTCTCGCATGGAATAGCCTTCATTTCTCAGAACGAGAATAGACTTATGCGTTTCAGAAGAAAGATCCTTTGTTTCTGGCCATTTTGAGCCTGTAATCGAACCCACAAATGCTGATTCTCCAGATACTCAACGAGCATAAAGGCCAGTTTTATTGCTTCTTTAATCAGGAAAACAGTTTTCAGCTGTGCTAACATAATTGAAAAAGGGTTTTCTAATGATCAATTAGCCTTTTAAAATGATACACTTGTATTAGCTAGAACAACGTGCCATTGGAACACAGGCGTGATGGTTGTTGATAATGGGCCTCTATGCCTATTTTTTTTTTTTTATACCTATATTTAACTAGGCAAGTCAGTTAAGAACAAATTCTTATTTTCAATGACGGCCTAGGAACAGTGGGTTAACTGCCTGTTCAGGGGCAGAACGACAGATTTGTACCTGGTCAGCTCGGGGATTTGAACTTGCAACCTTTCAGTTACTACCCTGCCGCCCCAATGTAGATATGTAGATATTCCCTTAAAAATATATATATATCGTTTCCAGCTACAATAGTCATTTACAACATTAATGTCTACACTGTATTTCTGATCAAATTGATGTTATTTAAAAAGGACAATTTTTAAGAAAATAAGGACATTTCTCAGTGACCCCAAACTTTTGAACAGCAGTGTATACACAGCCAAGTTCTTCTCATGCTCCCTACACACAGCCATGTTCTTCTCATGCTCCCTACACACAGCCATGTTATTCTCATACTCCCTACACACAGCCATGTTCTTCTCATGCTCCCTACACACAGCCATGTTCTTCTCATGCTCCCTACACACAGCCATGTTCTTCTCATACTCCCTACACACAGCCATGTTCTTCTCATGCTCCCTACACACAGCCATGTTCTTCTCATGCTCCCTATAAACAGCCATGTTCTTCTCATGCTCCCTACACACAGCCATGTTCTTCTCATGCTCCCTACACACAGCCATGTTCTTCTCATGCTCCCTACACACAGCATGTTCTTCTCATGCTTCCTACACACAGCCATGTTCTTCTCATGCTCCCTATAAACAGCCATGTTCTTCTCATGCTCCCTACACACAGCCATGTTCTTCTCATGCTCCCTACACACAGCCATGTTCTTCTCATGCTCCCTACACACAGCCATGTTATTCTCGTGCTCCCTACACACGGCCATGTTCTTCTCGTGCTACCTACACACAGCCAAGTTCTTCTTATGCTCCCTACACACAGCCAAGTTATTCTTATGCTCCCTACACACAGCCATGTTCTTAATGCTCCCTACACACAGCCATGTTCTTCTCATGCTCCCTACACACAGCCATGTTCTTCTCATGCTCCCTATACACAGCCATGTTCTTCTCTTGCTCCCTACACACAGCCATGTTCTTCTCATGCTCCCTACACACAGCCATGTTCTTCTCATGCTCCCTATAAACAGCCATGTTCTTCTCATGCTCCCTACACACAGCCATGTTCTTCTCATGCTTCCTACACACAGCCATGTTCTTCTCATGCTCCCTACACAGCCATGTTCTTCTCATGCTCCCTACACACAGCCATGTTCTTCTCATGCTCCCTACAGACAGCCATGTTCTTCTCATGCTCCCTATACACAGCCATGTTCTTCTCATGCTCCCTATACACAGCCATGTTCTTCTCATGCTCCATATACACAGCCATGTTCTTCTCATGCTCCCTACAGACAGCCATGTTCTTCTCATGCTCCCTACAGACAGCCATGTTCTTCTCATGCTCCCTACAGACAGCCATGTTCTTCTCATGCTCCCTACAGACAGCCATGTTCTTCTCATGCTCCCTATACACAGCCATGTTCTTCTCATGCTCCCTATACACAGCCATGTTCTTCTCATGCTCCCTATACACAGCCATGTTCTTCTCATGCTCCCTATACACAGCCATGTTCTTCTCATGATCCCTACACACAGCCATGTTCTTCTCATGCTCCCTACACACAGCCATGTTCTTCTCATGCTCCCTACACACAGCCATGTTCTTCTCATGCTCCCTACACACAGCCATGTTCTTCTCATGCTCCCTACAGACAGCCATGTTCTTCTCATGCTCCATATACACAGCCATGTTCTTCTCATGCTCCATATACACAGCCATGTTCTTCTCATGCTCCCTATACACAGCCATGTTCTTCTCATGCTCCCTATACACAGCCATGTTCTTCTCATGCTCCCTATACACAGCCATGTTCTTCTCATGCTCCCTACACACAGCCATGTCCTTTTCTAATTACTGTGTGTGTATAGCGAAGTTATTTTTATTCCTCAGGTCATTATTTCTATTTAATAATATCTTTAACTCTGCGTTGTTGGAAACGGACCCATAAGTAAGCATTTTACTGTTAGTCTACACCCATTGTCTACAAATCATGTGACAATTCAAATTTGAGTAAATGGCCTATGCACCACGACTCTGCGTGGCTGGCTATGTGAAACACAAAAGAAAATAAATTAATTTGCCAGAAAACTAGGCTGAGTTAATTTCGACTCATCATTCGTTACCCCTTACCATTGTAATGTATGTGCAAATTCACTCGAAGGAGCATCATGCTCTCTCCCTCTTTAATGTAATGAAATTTGACTGCAACCAGCTACAGCGCACACATCACACAGGTACCAGGAGGTGGAACAGACTGTCAAACCAGCAGTGTCCCGTCATCGCTCGCTTTGTGACTGACAGGTGACTTTCCTCTCAATAGATCGCTAAGAGACGCATATCGTTCATTCTAGCAGGAGAGGGCTCAACTTAATTTTCTGACTACAGAATTTAAACTTTTAAATGAAAAGTAGCCTGGGTAATATGAAGTGGAAAAAGTCTTACCGGCTGTTTAGCTGACAACCAGTGCAAATGGTCATACTGGACACACCAGTTTCATACCGTATAATAACTCACCTTCTGTTTGTCACCAACTCCGCGTTTCTTCTTGGGTTGTTGGTCCTTGTCCTCATCGATCTCTAGAGCTTGTTTACAAGGCAGCTGCTTCTTCTGAGGATCCTTCTTACCTGGAAACAAGTTAGAGGCCAGATTGTGGTAAAACTACAACTGACAGACCCTCATGAGAAACATTCACCTGATCAGTAGAGACTGTGGAACTAACGGCAAGTATGAACAACAACTTTTCACCTTTAGGTTCTGCCTTCAGCTGTTCTTTAACAGGAAAGGTCTTGGTACCTTTCTTAGCTAGGAGGAAAACCGAAAATGTTAGCTGATCTCTGACACACTTTACAAAACTAAACTAACCCCTACCTATAACTGACGATATGTTGATGACCCCAACTTACCTATAGGTGCATGTGACAGGGTTTCTAGCATGTTGGTAGCCAAGGCAACCCCTTTGGACCTCTTCCTCCCCGTCTTGGCAGGTAGTTGAGGTTTCAGTTTGGACTTCTTCTGTTTCTGCTTGTGAGGTTCAAGTAGTTCTGTCTCTGAGCTAGGGGAGACAAGATCCTACAAACAACAACTTCCTCAAAATAAGGACAACACAAGAGTGAAAATAGTCCCTTCTAAACACAATACATTTGGCCTGTAAATAACATAGTATGTCAGTCCCTTCCTGTAAATAACATAGTATGTCAGTCCCTTCCTGTAAATAACATAGTATGTCAGTCCCTTCCTGTAAATAACATAGTATGTCAGTCCCTTCCTGTAAATAACAGTATGTCAGTCCCTTCCTGTAAATAACAGTATGTCAGTCCCTTCCTGTAAATAACAGTATGTCAGTCTCTTCCTGTAAATAACAGTATGTCAGTCCCTTCCTGTAAATAACATAGTATGTCAGTCCCTTTCTGTAAATAACATAGTATGTCAGTCCCTTTCTGTAAATAACATAGTATGTCAGTACCTTCCTGTAAATAACATAGTATATCAGTCCCTCTCTGTAAATAACATAGTATATCAGTCCCTCTCTGTAAATAACATAGTATATCAGCCCCTTCCTGTAAATAATATAATATATCAGTCCCTTCCAGGACTCCCATGATTCTGCGATCGCATAATTCACAGCAAAAATCAACCAATCAGTGCATAGTGCAAGAGCTCGCAATTTTGACAAATCCCCGCTGAAAGAATCAAGGGGAGTGCCGCTTTAGTAGGGCGGTCGGCACTCTGCTAACCTTGGCTTTAGTAGGGCGGTCGGCACTCTGCTAACCTTGGCTTTAGTAGGGCGGTCGGCACTCTGCTAACCTTGGCTTTAGTAGGGCGGTCGGCACTCTGCTAACCTTGGCTTTAGTAGGGCGGTCGGCACTCTGCTAACCTTGGCTTTAGTAGGGCGGTCGGCACTCTGCTAACCTTGGCTTTAGTATGGAGGTCGGCACTCTGCTCTCCCCAGTCTGTTTATGGCGAGCACTGCTCAAAGCACTGAGTGCAATTTGCCAGCATTGCCGTTTTAAACTCTAAAACTTAACACGGATCACGAATTAACAATCTTTCTGGATAAAAATAAATAAATTGTAATACTGTTTTAAAAGTACATCTTCCTTATGACCCTGTCAGGAATATATTTTTTTTAAATCACAATCTCTTATTAAAAAAATTATTAGAAAGAAATATCGATCTTCAAATTGAAAGTGATTGATCACCTTTGAATCTATTTGGGTTTTTTTGAAAGAGAGAAGGAATGGGAGGTGCATCCATGCTGATAGCAAGCCCCAAGCATGATGGAGAGGAGAGGTGAGTGGGAATGGGAGGGTCATCTCGTGCTGATAGCAAGCCCCAAGCATGATGGAGAGGTGTGTGTGGATTTGTTCAGGAAAATAAACACAAATGAGCACTTTAGATGTTTCGAATTGTTTTTGTTATCTGCTGGAAACCATCCTAAAACTGAGCACATATGACTTTTTATTAATTTATATGAAATTAACGTGGAAAAAACATAGCAAAATGTAAGGCAGGATTTCAGAAAAGCTGCCGCAAAAATCAAGCATTTTTTGCCGCAGAAATCACAAAAAACTGTTGCGAAATCCTGGAGGGACAGGTATATAGACCATGAAAATGATTCTAGTTTATCCAGACCTGAGAGGGCATCTCTGTTTGTCCTTTATGGGAGACCAGGACTTTAGTCTTCTTAGTTGTTTCCTTTTTCAGTGTTGAAGTGGTCTGCTTCCGTTTCCCTTGTTTCTCAGTTCCATCTGTTGTTCTGGGGCCACCGCTCTTCTTTTTCTCCAGTGAAGTACTGCATTCTGTGGGGGTGGGCTGGACCTGGGGACTGGTTGGGCTGGGAGACAGGAGGGTCAGCCTGGATGGCTCCTGGTCCGGGGTTTGGGCCTTTGTCTGCTCTGGTCCAAGGTCGAGGCCATGCTCAGCGGGACCGAGCTCAGCGGGGACATGCTCAGCGCAGCCGGGCTCAGCGGGGCCGGGCTCAGCCAGCAGGCGGGGGTTGAGGTGTGGCCCGTTAGTATCGTAGGTAAAGGTGTACTTGGCCAGGCGTTCCTCCAGGGCCAGGCTGGCAGCTTCCTTGGCCTGAGTGATGCCCACCACCCACTGGGCATGGAGCTTCCTGGGTACAGAAGAAGTGGTACTCTGGGGACAGAGGACAGTAGAGCTCAGGCTGACAGTAGAGCTCAGGCTGACAGTACAGCTCAGGCTGACAGTACAGCTCAGGCTGACAGTAGAGCTCAGGCTGACAGTAGAGCTCAGGCTGACAGTAGAGCTCAGGCTGACAGTAGAGCTCAGGCTGACAGTAGAGCTCAGGCTGACAGTAGAGCTCAGGCTGACAGTAGAGCTCAGGTTGACAGTGGAGCTCAGGCTGACAGTAGAGCTGAGGCTGACAGTAGAGCTCAGGCTGACAGTAGAGCTCAGGCTGACAGTACAGCTCAGAGGACAGTGATGACATTGCTAGAAAAGGTACATTTCCTGAAGAAAACTTGAGTAATTGAGTAAGGGTTTAAGGTTACTGTACCTTTCTGTGGAAGACCCGGGAAGATGGTTGTTTGTTGCCATGGCAGAGCTCAACATATTGCTCCTCCCTACTGAAGGAGGCCATGTTCTTCTGAAAGATGTAGCCCCTCTCCGGGGTGTTCCCAAAATACTGGACGTGATATAGGATGCCAGACGTATGGCTGTTAATTGCTAAAAAAAAAAGTTAAATTAAAAACAGTTAGAACTTCTGTGCAAAAATATTCCACTGGTTACTATTGCCATCTAAAACATGCTTTCTAATGTCTCTTTTCAATCTAACCAAACTGTGTGTATAAGAACATGGCAGGTAGTCTGTTCTGTTACGTGTTTTTACCTTTGTGTTTGAGGTGTGTGTTGAGTTCTGGGTCGGTAGAGACCATGCAGGGCCACCATGGGTATCCTGACACCTTGGTCCACACGACATCACCCACAGAGAACATTGTATTGACAGGGAGCTCCTCTTCCTGTCTCTGTTCCACCAGTGGACTGGCCTGCTGGATCTGAGAGGAACAGCATGCTGTCAGAAACCTCAATATTAACACTGAGGATCAGGAGGACTCTCACAAACAAGGACTCACAACGAGTGTATGATAAAGTTCTATTGAATCACAAAGACTGACAGGCACAAGTGACACTCTATGATCAACCTTTCATTTGGTCAGGGTCCAGCCCATAGAGATACAACAGTTGTTCTATGTCAATGATCTGGCCTTCTGTGTATTGAACTATAGAACCCACCTGTTGTGGTGCAGCAGTGCACTCCTCTGGCTGACTGGCAGCTGACACCCCCACAGGAACTGGGTCATGGTTAGAGGCAAGTTGGTGCAGAGGTTTGGGTTTGATGAGTCTCCTCTTCCTCCCCGCCCTACTGGCTGGAACCAGGAGGTCCTCAGTAGGCAGGTTGGGCCCCTCTCCACAGAACGTCTCGAAGCGTGCCAGCTTCCCCTTGGACACCATCTTGGTGATCTTCAGTTTAATCTCGGGGGAGGTGGCCTTCCTCTGGGGGCTGGGGTGGGAGGAGGGGGCCTCAGTACCCTTCAGGATGGGGGGCTCGGGGGGGCACAGCTTGGGCAGCTGGTCTCCGTTCAGCATGCGGGACGTCAGGTCCTTCAGCCTCTCATGACTATGACCATGGGAGGCCATCTGGTTTAGAACACTGTCCTGGAGCGTCACGGCCAACTGGGCAGCTGCCTTGTCCATCAGCAGGGCAGGGTCCACCCCCAGGTCACCCCCACCCCGACCCATCCTCCCCCCCAGGGGCTCAGATGGCTGCTTCATGCTGACTGGGTTGAGGGCCTCTGGCACCGAGGGCAGAGACCGCCCCTTACTGGTACTGTCCATCCCAGACCATCCCTTACTGTCCATCCCATCCAACTCCAGCCTCACTCAGCTACTGCACAGAGGGGGAAGGAGAGAAATAATGAGTGGTTTAGCAATGCATGTTGGATCCAGGGTGATGCAGAAAGTCTAACTCAACACTCCAATATAACAAAACAATAGTGCAAACGAATAGTCAGTGAAAATGCACAGGCGGATACATCAAACACTGGACTGAAAGCTGATTAAGCTGCGTCATTAATAGTAACTTGGTCATCTGATGCGCACCGAGTGGACACTTTTGTTACAGTATATAATGTGAAATGTAGCAATCAGAAAACTTACCAGGTCGCTAAGCATTCTATAGTAGTTGGCTTGCTTACTACTGCAATGTCCCAACATTGAATGAATGGCTAGAACATGCAAGGAACAGCTCGCTCGCTAACCACATGCAATGTGGCCCAAGCCAACAGTAACGCAGCCAGCATCGCCAACCATGAAAAGACAGACTAACTAGTTATTATATTTCAACAGAAAAAAATAGACATTGCCAATCACATATCACGAATAAATAAAAGTCAATACACTTTTTTTTTTTTTAAGTCTCACTCTTTAGGAATATGGTAACATATTTCCCATTTTGAGATACTGACTTAGCTAGGATCTCTCGTTAATGGCCCAGGTCAGTTGCAGATAGATAAAGTAGCGTCAACTAAACCATGGCGGTAGCGTTACTAAACCATTGCGGTAGCGTCAACTAAACCATGGCGGTAGCGGCAAACTAAACCATGGCATGAATGTTCTGTTAGCTACTAAACATAATGAAATGCATCCGAAAAGCATTTCAACTAACCGACGCTCAATGACACAGCTAGAGTAGCTGGCTAGAGTAGCTAACTGGAGTAGCTGGCTAGAGTAGGTAACTGGAGCAGCTAACTAGAGTAGCTAACTGGAGTAGCTGGCTAAAGTGGCTAGATGGAGTAGCTAACTAGAGTAGCTGGCTAGAGTAGCTGACTGGAGTAGCTGGCTAGAGTAGGTAACTAGAGTAGCTGGCTAGAGTAGCTAACTGGAGTAGCTGGCTAGAGTAGCTAACTGAAGTAGCTGGCTAGAGTAGCTAACTGAAGTAGCTGGCTAGAGTAGCTAACTGGAGTAGCTGGCTAGAGTAGTTAACTAGAGTAGTTAACTGAAGTAGCTGGCTGGAGTAGCTAACTAGAGTAGCTAACTAGAGTAGCTGGCTAGAGTAGCTAACTGGAGTAGCTGGCAAGAGTAGCTAACTGAAGTAGCTGGCTAGAGTAGCTAACTGGGTAGCTGGCTAGAGTAGTTAACTAGAGTAGCTAACTGAAGTAGCTAACTGAAGTAGCTAACTGGAGTAGCTAGCTGGCTATCTAGCCACCATTCAAAGTAGCTAACTGGGGTAGCTAGCTGGAGTAGCTAACTAGAATAGCGAACTGGAGTAGCTAGCTGGCCATCTAGCCACCATTCAAAGCTAGCTAACTAGAACTAGAGTAGCTAGCTGGCCATCTAGCCACCATTCAACGTTAGCTAGCGACATGCCAACTTGACTGACATGCGCAGCTAGCTAGCTAACGTTACATTGCTAGCTAACTCGCTATGTTAGAAGAGACACGTTTATTGAAAGATGACCACGCTCGCCTTGTCCTCCCATAATTGTAGTAATGTGTTAAATTACCTGTTGAATTTCTCGAATAGTTATCAAATTTGAAAATAGTCTGTTTGAATCATCTTGAAAACCACGATTTCATTCAACTTGAATCAAAGCTTGCGGGAAACTCTACTCCCAATCAGCGCGAAAAATACTCACTTCCGATTGGTTGGGAGGAGCGACGCGTTTAACCGGCCCTTTCAAAAATGTCTGTGCTATCTGAGATCCTTGGGACGTCCCTACCCCATTGAAGTTTACATTTTAAATGGATACGGTCAGGTAAGGGTTATAGTAAGGGTAGGGGTCGGAGTTAAAGGGGGAAAAATCATCATCATCTCCAGTACCACCCCAACATCGACATATGTGCGTTTCTGTGTTTTTTGTCGTAGAATGATAGAAGGAGATACAACTTTTATGCAGTACCTGCCCAGTACCCACCTTTAGTCACTGTCACCTTGCTGTCATTCTTATTTACAATGACAGCCTACCAGGGAACAGTGCCTTGTTCAGGGGCAAAACAACAGATTTTTAGCTTAGCTCAGGGAATCGATCCAGGAATTTTTCGGTTACTGGGCCAACGCTCTAACCACTAGGCTACCTGCCGCCCCTCACTGGTCGCTTTAATAATGTTTACATACTGGTTATACCCACTTCATATTGCTGTAATATACAATTCTTCAGATATACTACATATTCTATACATATACTGTCCATATTGTCAATACATCCCATCATATATGTATGACTCCTTGAGAAATAAAGGTTAGATAAATACAACATTTAAATATATTTATAATCTGGACTCCGACATTGCTCTCCCTAATATTTATATATTTCTTAACTCCATTATTTTACTTAGATGTGTGTGTATTGTTGTGAATTGTTAGATATTACTGCACTATTGGAGCTAGAAACAAAAGCATTTCACTACACCCGCAATAATCTAGAGGCGAAAGAAACGCACACCGATTTAGGCGAGAATAAAGGAGAGCCGCACACTCTAAGAGCTCAGATGCAAAAATATTTGTGTCCAACGTTTCGACAGACAAGCTGTCTTCATCAGAGTATAATGACAAACACTGCGAGATGACTCATTTATATAGTGTCAAAAGACACACACGGTGTCTGTAATTAAAATAGCATACAAAAAACATAAATGGATAGTGCACGATCATAGATACAATTTGGCTACATAAGCCTACAAACATTTACAATAGCAAAATCATAATAATCACAAGAATCGTTTCAGATCAAAGTTCACGTTGAGACCGAAGTGAGCATGGGTCTTTAAATTAAAGATCCAGGCAGCCTCTCATTTTAACAATAAATTGTCGAGGTCACCCCGACTTCTAGGGAGGGTGACATGTTCGATGCCAACCTAGCGTAGAGACGAAATCGAGTTGTTTTCTTCCAAAAGGTGGGCCGCGACTGGGTAAATCGAGTTTCTGCATCTAATGGTTCTACGATGCTCCGAGATATGTACTTTTAATTCGCGCTTTGTTTTACCCACATTAATTTTACCACAAGGACAAGTTATAAGATAAATAACTGCCTTGGTGGAACCCTTTATTAAACAAGGAGATATGGGCAGGGCTCAATATCTTGCTTGATAAATTAAGACACACTCAGTCCCGTGTGAACGGTCTCCTCTGCCTCTGATAGTCGGGTGCGGCATCTCGTCGGTGCGGGCGCCCGCGGACACCTCCACACTTCCATCGGCCCAGTCTCTCGTTGGATAAAAAACTGGCACTGGAAGCGGAAGAGGCGCTAGTTGTAGAGCGTTGGTCAGACGGGGGTGGATAGAAGTAAGTGTCAAATCAAATCAAATCAAATGTTATTTGTCACATACACATGGTTAGCAGATGTTAATGTGAGTGTAGCAAAATGCTTGTGCTGCTAGTTCCGACAATGCAGTAATAACCAACAAGTAATCTAGCTAACAATTCCAAAACTACTACCTTATAGACACAAGTGTAAGGGGATAAAGAATATGTGCATAAAGATATATGAATGAGTGATGGTACAGAGCGGCATAGGCAAGATACAGTAGATGGTATTGAGTGCAGTATATACATATGAGATGAGTATGTAAACAAAGTGGCATAGTTAAAGTGGCTAGTGATACATGTATTACATAAAGATGCAGTAGATGATATAGAGTACAGTATATACATATACATATGAGATGAATAATGTAGGGTATGTAACAATATATTAGGTAGCATTGTTTAAAGTGGCTAGTGATATATTTTACATCATTTCCCATCAATTCCCATTATTAAAGTGGCTGGAGTTGAGTCAGTGTGTTGGCAGCAGCCACTCAATGTTAGTGGTGACTGTTTAACAGTCTGATGGCCTTGAGATAGAAGCTGTTTTTCAGTCTCTCGGTCCCAGCTTTGATGCACCTGTACTGACCTCGCCTTCTGGATGATAGCGGGGTGAACAGGCAGTGGCTCGGGTGGTTGTTGTCCTTGATGATCTTTATGGCCTTCCTGTGACATCGGGTGGTGTAGGTGTCCTGGAGGGCAGGTAGTTTGCCCCCGGTGATGCGTTGTGCAGACCTCACTACCCTCTGGAGAGCCTTACGGTTGTGGGCGGAGCAGTCGCCGTACCAGGCGGTGATACAGCCCGACAGGATGCTCTCGATTGTGCATCTGTAGAAGTTTGTGAGTGCTTTAGGTGACAAGCTGAATTTCTTCAGCCTCCTGAGGTTGAAGAGGCGCTGCTGCGCCTTCTTCACGATGCTGTCTGTGTGGGTGGACCAATTCAGTTTGTCTGTGATGTGTACGCCGAGGAACTTAAAACTTACTACCCTCTCCACTACTGTTCCATCGATGTGGATAGGGGGGTGTTCCCTCTGCTGTTTCCTGAAGTCCACAATCATCTCCTTAGTTTTGTTGACGTTGAGTGTGAGGTTATTTTCCTGACACCACACTCCGAGGGCCCTCACCTCCTCCCTGTAGGCTGTCTCGTCGTTGTTGGTAATCAAGCCTACCACTGTTGTGTCGTCCGCAAACTTGATGATTGAGTTGGAGGCGTGCGTGGCCACGCAGTCGTGGGTGAACAGGGAGTACAGGAGAGGGCTCAGAACGCACCCTTGTGGGGCCCCAGTGTTGAGGATCAGCGGGGTGGAAATGTTGTTGCCTACCCTCACCACCTGGGGGCGGCCCGTCAGGAAGTCCAGTACCCAGTTGCACAGGGCGGGGTCGAGACCCAGGGTCTCGAGCTTGATGACGAGCTTGGAGGGCACTATGGTGTTAAATGCCGAGCTCTAGTCGATGAACAGCATTCTCACATAGGTATTCCTCTTGTCCAGATGGGTTAGGGCAGTGTGCAGTGTGGTTGAGATTGCATCGTCTGTGGACCTATTTGGGCGGTAAGCAAATTGGATTGGGTCTAGGGTGTCAGGTAGGGTGGAGGTGATATGGTCCTTGACTAGTCTCTCAAAGCACTTCATGATGATGGAAGTGAGTGCTACGGGGCGGTAGTCGTTTAGCTCAGTTACCTCCTGCGTCTGTCATGAAGATGAGGACCTCATCAGGGTTTCTCCAGAAGTAGACTTTGTCCTCGGTCTTGTCTTTTTGTCTTGGTTGAATTTCTTGATTTTAAGTTCCTTTATTTCTGTAGACAACTTGTCCTGGAGCGCTTGGTTAGTTTTCATGAGTTCATTGAATATGCATCATCATTGACAGTTCCTTGCAGTTAGGCTTAGGGTTAGGGTTAGGGTTTAGGGTTTAGGGTTAGGGTTAGGGTTAGATTTTGAATATAATTGTGTTTCGTTTCAACTAGTTAGTTTTACGGTGCTGTTTATCCCTCCCATTTCTGATGATCTAATATAATAGGTGTAGTACTTAAAAAGGCCCGTAGATGTCCTCCTAGGATCATAAATTAAACTGAAGTAAATTCCAAATTGCCTCTTTTTCTGGGTGGCAGTGCAGAAGTCGATGTGGTGAGATATTCATTCAACCATAGTGTTGTTAAATATGAACATAAACGCCATATTGTGCATTTAATTGGTTTTATTGTTTTGTTAAAGGAAAGAAAAAAACTAAAAAAGGAAGTGCCAAACTAAAACC